>NC_045455.1:70318884-70359357 GCF_002776525.5 Piliocolobus tephrosceles | reverse complement strand
AAGGAAGGAAGGAAGGAAGGAAGGAAGGAAGGAAGGAAGGAAGGGACGGGAGGAGGGAGGGGCAAAAGCAAGTGTTACCATGTCTCTTCCCTACTGGAAACATATTCAGCACTTTACTATTACTCACACAATTGATTTTGGTGCCATGCTTGCGCTTCCCAGACTGTTCCTGTTCTACTGCTAACACCCTCTGCTGCAGCCACTGCAGTCTCCTCTTTCCAGGTGCTCCCATGTCTGTTCCCTGTGCTATGCCTGCTGCTTGGAATACCCACGCACCTCTTCTTGACTTCATGAAGCGCTACCTGGCCTTCAAGACAATGTCTCCTTTTTGGTGAGTTTTTTTCCCATCCCCTCCAGATTATTTCTTCCATCTTGGTACCCCTGAAAAAATAATCTGTGTCTGCATTTTAATGTTCATTTCTCAACAAACCTCTTTTATCGAGCTCATATTAGACAAATACTAATTTCAATGGGGAAACAGCATGAAAAGACCCCACAATAGTTCATTTTTCTTATAGGAATCTAAATAAGGGAAGTCATGGATATAAGTGATGAAGAAAACTAAATATAATACCCAATGCTTATCAAAGGGTGTGATGGTTGATTTTAGGTGTTAACTGGACTCGATTAAGGGAGGCCCAGATAACTGGTAAGGCATAAGTTCTGGGTGTGTCTGTGACGGTGTTTCCAGGAGGAGACTGGCATTTCGGTCAGTGAACTCAGTAAATAAAACCTGCCCTCACCAATGAGGGCGGGCGCCACCCAATCAACCGAGGGCTCAGATAGAACAGAAAGGCAGAGGAAAGGTGAATTCTCTGTTTCTCCTGAAGCTGGGGCACCCGCTTCTCCTGTTCTCCAGAACTCCAAGTTCTCCAGCCCCCTGCTAGAACTAGGATAGAAGGAGACTCAACATAACATCCTTTTACACACAGAAGTAAAAGAGAGAAAATGACAATAGGACATACATTACAATTGGACCCCAAGACTTGCACCTGCAGTCCCCCAGGTTCCCAGTCTCTGGCATCAGACTGAGAGTGACACCATTGGCTTCCCTGCTTCTCAGACCTTCAGACTTGGATTGAGCCACACTACCAGCTCTTCTGGTTCTCCAGCTCTCAGATGGCATATTGTGGAACTCCTCAGCCTCCACAGTCACATGAGCCAATCTCTCTAACAAATCCCCTGTCATCCATCTCTCTCTCTATATATATATCCTATTGATCTTGTTTCTCTGGAGAACCCTGAGTAATACGAGTGGCTACTACCTAATTGGCACTGTTCAGGAGGGGTACAGGTAGCAATGCCTGTAACTCTTACAACAACCCTGTGAGATAGCATCTACAATCATCCCCATCGCACAGGGAGGTCAGTTGTTCAAGATGTCATGAATACTAAGTGGCATCGTTGGGATTCAACGCCTGGAGTTTGTCTTGGAGCCCACACTTTTAATGATGATGCTGTAACCTCTTGCTCTATTTACCAAGTCACTGACCAAATATCTAATAACTAAAAAAAAGATGAGTAAATAGCTCAAGGCTTTATTTGGGTTATTTCATTTGATCCTCTATGACCCTGGGATGTAGATCCTACTGTCATTAGCTTTCTTTTACTTATGTGGGTAAAACGATGTTATGGTTATAGCAGAGGTCCCAAAGTAACGGGCACTACAGAGTAGTAGCTAATTTCCACCACCTTCCAAAACAAGGTGCTCGTTCATTGCAAAGAGGGTGCAAATCCCACTTCTGTCCAACAGGCTCTGAAAAATACAAGAAGAGGTGAGGAGGCCAGAAAATTCCAGAGAAAGATGTTGGAATGCTGTGCATTTGCCCACCTTCCCCTCCCCTGGGAATGAGGAGGGTAGAAGAGGAGAGGTGGGTAAATGCACCGCCTGTGGGGTGGCAGGGCAAAGAGACCAGGTGGGAGGACAGGTTTCTCCAGATGTGGACCCTGTAAGAGGGAGCTGCTACCTAAGGCTGCTTTGAACTGTACTGGAGAACACTTTTTTTTTTTTTTTTTGAGTTGGAGTCTTGCTCTGTTGCTCACGCTGGTGCGATCTCAGCTAACTGCAACTACTGCCTCCTGGGTTCAAGTGATTCTCCTGCCTCAGCCTCCCCAGTAGCTGGGATTACAGGCGTTCACCCCCATGCCCAGCTAATTTTTGTATTTTTAGTGGAGACGGGATTTCACAGTGTTGGCCAGGCTGGTCTCGAACTCCTGACCTCAAGTGATCCACCTGCCTTGGCCTCCCAAAGTGCTGGGATTATGGGTGTGAACCATGGTGCCCGGCCTGGAGAGCACTTCTTGAGGGCTGGATGAGAACGACTGTGACTTTGCGGCAGAAAGGTTGAGGAAGGATTCAAATGGTGACAAAGCCCTTAGCCTGGTCTTTTTGCCATGATCCAGGTCAGAATGACTACATAAGTCTGGAATATTTGCAGGATTGTCTTAGAATTCATGCTTGAAAATCAATCATTCCAACATCTGGGATAGCCTCTCTGCCTTATGTAGCATGATGTGGGCTGGAATATTTGATTTTTATTTTTGAAACAGGGTCTTTTTCTGTTACCCAGGCTGTTGTGCAATTGTGGCTCACTGCAGCCTTGACCTCCTGGGCTCAAGCAATCCTCCCACCTCAACCTCCTAGGTAGCTGGGACTATAGGCACACGCCACCATACCCAGCTAATTTTTTTTTTTTCTATTTTTTGTAGAGACAGTGTCTCACTGTTACCCTGGCTGGTCTCAAACTCCTGTTTAAGCAACCCTCCTGCCTCAGTCTCCCAAAGTGCTGGGATTGCGGTTGGGGGTCACTGAGCCCGGACTGTTTTACATTTAAAGCAGGGCATGTTCTGTAGTCTGTCAGGCCTTATTTGAATATAACTAAGAAAATGGGTGATATACTCTTCATCCTTTTTAGAAAACTTAAGAGTGCATGGTATATTTATTGTGCTTCTCCAAAAAGAAACACTGGGTGGCAGTGTTTTTACTCAAATGTTTTCAGAAGAGACCCAAAAAGAAAAGGCTTTCCTCTTTCAGGAATATTAGTCCCATTGAACCAGTAATGACCAATAAGGCAGTCTGCCTTCAATCAACCACCTGAACAGCCTAGGGTCAATATTACAACTCTAAATGCGGGGTTTAAATGCACACACACACACAGTCATACACTGCAAAACCAGAATGCCCGAAATAATATCTGGGATAAATTGGAAAAAAAAAAAGTCTCTTGCCTCACCCACTTCCCAGCCCCATGCCTCATTTTTAGGGATGTTTGAATTTTTCCAATAAGCCCAATAAGATGAAAATGTTACTTTATTTGGTTAATTGAGTATACCATTATCATCCAAAAAAGAAAGTGCTAGGGCTCTATTTTCTTTACGTACTATCACCAGAAAGTGAAGCTCATTAAGTGGCGTTAGAGATAGAGGCTGCCACTTGGTGCCAAAGAGACACAAATAAAATCAAAAATTCACTGGTCATGGATTGGAGTCCCAGAGTTGAGCCAAATACAAGAGTATGGATTCCTTTAATTAAAAAAAAAAAAAGTCTCTGATGACCAAAAGACATTTTCTCTTGGACTAGCAGGGCTATGAAAGGATGAGAAACTTACAAACTATGTTCTCTCTTTGAGGAAAATATTTATTTCTATAGCCAACCATTCTTGGTACTGGCAGAGTAGAAACTTAATAGCGCAATAGATATTCTGTGTGTTGGTGCTCACAATGTTGTCTCTGCTTACTCAAAAAGTTGTGGTTCCATCCTGGCTAACACGGTGAAACCCCGTCTCTACTAAAAAATACAAAAAAAACTAGCCGGGCGAGGTGGCGGGCGACTGTAGTCTCAGCTACTCGGGAGGCTGAGGCAGGAGAATGGCGTGAACCCGGGAGGCGGAGATTGCAGTGAGCTGCGATCTGGCCACTGCACCCCAGCCTGGGCGACAGAGCGAGACTCCGTTTCAACAACAACAACAACAAAAAGTTGTGGTTTAAAAAGTAAGTTTAAAAAGAAATTTGGGAGGCACATTTGCCACACACGCCCATAATATATGACTTTTAATTTATAATTGTATACATTAGCATCCCAATATGCTATGTGTATTATAAGACATGCCCAAAAATAGAAATTTTAACATGAGAGGATGAAATAAAAGTAAATATAGACAGAAGCTCTAATCCGGTTCATTGGATGGTCTTGCACACTCCTGAAGGACGGCATGGGTCACTTTGAAGTTCAGTGGCCCTAATGGATCTAGTCACTAACATCTGGATAAGATGACAGAGATTTCATATGGGTATCTTGTCTTGCTACACAGCCCTGGGAGTTAGTATAGGAGTTTTTGTTTATTTACTCTGCTTTCCAATGAGGAATTGGCCTTTGAAAGATGCAATGACCTTCCTGAAGTACCTCTGGGAGGCAGGACCTTACAAGGGTTTCTTCTCCTGAAAGTCTCATTATTCACACAGTAAGCTATGTTAATTCTTTTTTTTTTTTTTTTTTTTTTAAATTCCAATGTGTTTTTGAACCAGAACTTAAGTTCTCAGAAATACAAACAAAGTAAGAAGCATGAAGATGTGTTTCTGGACCTTGGCACAGATGAGTGTAAGCACTGTTCTTTCCGATTTTCAACACTTATTAAATAAACATTAGTGTTTAAAATTAATATTTTACAACTGAAAATATACATGAATAACTTTTTCTGTAAAAATGATATCATCCACCAAAAATAAAGCTTTTCTGGCTGTTATTCCCAACTCTGGTGCCCTCTTCCTCTTTCCCAGAAGTAACTCATTATTTCCATTCAGACCTTTTCCCATGAAATATATTTGTACCTATAGCAAAATACATATTATTTTGATGGCTTGTGAAAATGTAAACAGTGTCAAATTATGTGCATTTTTCACCAACTTACTTTTATTCTTAAATGTTTGGGGTTGTTTTCATATTTATTACAAACAAGCCTGCAATGCACGCCTTTACACGGCCTCCTTTTGTATATCTTTCTCCACAAAGCTGCTGAGAAATAATTTGGAAGCACCATTTACAGAAAGGCCCATGTTTTCCTCACTGATTTGAGACATTGCCATTAACATACACTAAATTTCTGTGTGGGTCTGTGGCAGGACTTTTCTGATGGATTGAACTCTTCTGAGTCCAAACCAGTTTTAATTATCACAGCCTTATAATCTGTCTTGACAACTGGCAGAGCAATTTGTTCTCTCTCAAGCTGTCTTGGCATATTCTTCCATATAAATTTTATAATTAGGTTGTCAAGTTCCATGAACAACTTTGAGATTTTGATTAAGATTATATCGCATTTGTAGATTAATCTGGGGTACGTTTGTAGCCTTACAATATTGAGAGTTTTCTTCCATGAATATGATACTGCTTTCCATTTGTTTAAGACTTGCTTTATTTACTAGAGGTCTTATACAATTCTCGTTTGAGTTCTTTCTAGGTAGTTTTTTGTTGCTGCTGTGAATAGGATCATTTTAAAATAATTTTTGTTAAACATAGACTTAGAGAAAAATTACTCATTTTGAGATATTTATATTGTTTCTAGCCACTTTATGAAACTCTTACTGGTTCTAACACTTCATCCTCCATCTCGACTGTAGTGGATGCTTCTTATGTCACGGTCCCCTGTGCTGCTGTGGCCATTGCTGCATCTTTACTTGCCCCCTCCCCTCCCCCCGGTAACCTCTGCCAATGTCTTCTTAGCTACTGCTGTTGCCATCTCCATCACTGGAACACCAACAGTGACATTTCATTTCTTCATCTGAACCCACAATTCTTCAGATTATTGGAGACTAGTCTTCAAAAATGAAAGCTTAAAAAAAATCTGGCTGTTTTAATTTTAAAGTGGCTTTCATTTCAGAAGGTTGATAAAACAATGTAATCTGTTACATACTATATATACCCAGTGTACCTAAATACAAGACAACCTTGAACATGAGAGGATCTGTATTTTTCTTTTTCTTTTTTCTTTTCTTTTTTTTTGAGATGGAGTCTCGCTGTGCCGCCCAGGTTGGAGTGCAGTGGCACGATCTCAGCTCACTGCAACCTCTGCCTCCTGGGTTCAAGCGATTCTTCTGCCTCAGCCTCCCAAGTAGTTGGGATTACAGGCGCCTGCCACCATGCCAGGCTAATTTTTGTATTTTTAGTAGAGATGGGGTTTCACCATGTTGGCCAGGCTGGTCTCAAACTCCTGACCTTGTGATCTGCCTACCTCGGCCTCCCACAGTACTGGGATTACAGGTGTGAGTCACAGCATCTGGTCTGGATCTGCATTTTTCTAATGATAACATCCAAAAGTTTGGCTAATTCGAATACATTTATACATTTTAAAATATATAATTCATGCCTACTTGTCACAGTTTTTATATGTATACTTTAAAAATACTTGAGAGATGTCAGCTTGGAAGTATTAAATATTCTGTTGTAAGATTTTATGACATGGGTTTATCTTAACTCATTTGCATCGTTAATATCAGTAACATCACTACAGCCATTTATTTGGTGGGGGGAGGGGGATAGAGTCGCACTTCATTGCCCAGGCTGGAGTGCAGTGGTGCGATCCCAGCTCACTGCAACCTCTGCCTCCCAGGTTCAAACGATTCTCCTGCCTCAGTCTCCCGAGTAGCTGGGATTACAGGCTCCTGACACCACACCTGGCTAATTTTTGTATTTTTAGTAGAGACGGGGTTTTGCCATGTTGGCTACGCAGGTCTCAAACTCCTGACCTCAAGTGATCCACCCACCTCGGTCTGCCAAAGTGCTGGGATAACAGATGTGAGCCACCGTGCCCAGCCTACAGCCACTTTTTGCAGCAACTTTTCACATCACCTTCACTTCTAAGTGGTTTGAGATACAATATTACTTGAATCGATAAATGATGCAGCCACTGGAAATTGTATTCCCCATGATAAGTATTGTTTGTAATAACATCAGGGTTTTTACATTCTTCATGCGGTAGTATATTTATGATCTTCACAGCGTAACTACTTAATATACTTTTAATGTAAACTTTATTGAACTATAACACATATTAAAAAGTTTATAAATCTTACGTGCATGGCCTGATGAATTTTCAGGGAACATGCTCATGTAGCAAGCAACTGGATGAAGAAAGATAGCATCACTAGTACTCTCTCCTGCCATGCTCCAATTGCCTCTCCCTCAGAATGCCCCCCACCAGCCCCCTCCATTGCCTTGCTATGTGTAACACCTCCTGACTTCAATATGAATCAATTTTGCCTGGCCTGGAATCTGATACAAGATGGCACCAAGTTATTTATATAGCACATAATTTGGTGTCAGGATTCTTTCACTTCAGATTATGGCTGAGACCCCATCCATGTTGCTGCATCCAGTTATAGTGTTCATTTTATTCATGTAGAATATTCCATAGTATGAATATGCTCCAATTGTACTAATTCTGTTATAGATGGACGTTCAGGTTATTTCTAGATTTTGGCTATCATGAATAGTGTTGCTCTAAATATTCTCATATAATCATAATGTTCCTGTTAAGTACAGAAACATGCACTTAAAGGTTATAGGAGACGTGCTAAGTAGGGTCTGAAGCCTCACCAGACCTTAGCAGTTTGCTAAGGTTGAACTAGACTTTAGCGGACCCTGCCAGTGTGCACCTTATTAGCGGTATAATTCAGGTCGCCATGTATCCTTATCAACATTTGGGATTTTCCATTGTCTGAACTTTAGCCATCAGGTAAGTGTGTAGTTTCATTTCATTGTAGTTTTTATTCATATTTCCCCAGTCTTATTAAGCACATTTTCATGCATTCATTAGCTATAGTTGTCCTATTTTGTTAAGTACAAAATTTTTTTTGCCAAATTTTATGTTTTTAAGAATTTGTGAGAGTTCTTCATGCATTCTAGATACAAGTTATTTGTCAGATATATGTATTGCAAGCATCTGCATCTACTCTGTGGCTTGTCCTTTTACTCTTGATGTTGGTAGTTTTACAGTATTATGTTTCTTCAAGAACATAATCTTCACAAGGGTTTTACATTGAACAAAACCCAGGAAATGTCAGATTCCTTTACCTCCTTTTATACCTGATTGTCAGGTGACTTCTAGAAACACCCTAAACAAGCATTGGGAGTTAATGTTTAGGTTATTTATTATTAATTAGGTCACTGAGATGGAACCTTACAATGTAAGAGATACTGAGATTGAACTCTTTCTAGTTGGGGAAACTTATGTTACATTTAGGCATTGATAAGGACTCATCCCTCCCCAGGCCAGCATTTGCAGCACAAAAGAGCAAGCTCAAATGTATTGGTTTATTATCCTCAACAGTCATGTCTGTGTTTTAACTAAAGGTCTTTCTCTTTACCAACATTAGCTATTTGTCAGCAATTACTTAATGAATATTTAAATGTTTTGCATTTACCATGCAAAAAAGCAAAGCAACTATTTTCTTACAGTGATAAATTAACTTAGCTAAGTTACGGTCCCCTGTTATTCAAACACTAATCTAGGTGTTGCTATGAAGGGATTTTGCAGATACAATCGAAGTCCCTAATCAACTGACTTTAAAGAGGAAGAGACAATCCAACGGACCTCACTTAATCAGAAGGCCTTAAAAACAAGACTGAGGCCTCACCAGGAGAGAAGAAATTCCTCCTGTGGACAACAGCTTGAGCCCATGTGCAGAGTCCATCCTGCTTGTGCCGGTCCCTTCCTGACTGCTGCTCTATGGATTTTGGACTTGCTTAGCCAGCCCTCATAATCAGGTATGCCGATTCTTCATATTTTTTTTTTTTTAAATCATAATGTATATATCTCCTACTAGTTTTGTTTCTCTGGTGTAAACCTCAATTTCAAATGATCTTAGGGACAATACAATTGTTTTTCTTCACAAATAAATTACCAGCATGTAAAACGTTTATGAATGATCTTCCTTATTAGAAGACACAAGACTGTTGAGATGACAATAATTTTGTGTATAGCTCACTCTGGGGCTCTACCTTGACTACTGATATTTAAATAATACTAATTTTATAACTTTAAGAACCTAATGTCATTTTCTTCAATTACCATAATATGCATTCCTATTGAATGTTTATAATTTATTTTTTAACAGAAAAAATACGTATTTTTAAAGCAGCCAGGCTTTACTGGCTTCTATCATGTTTTACTGGCTTTTATCACACTTCAAAAAGTTTGTCTATTAAGTTCTTAAAGAAAAATAATTTGGTATTTACAGAGACATTACTTTTCTTGGTGAGCTCACCAAGTTAAATCTCTGCTTGCGACTACGGGAAAATATTCATGTTTACAGTAACATGAAATTAATGTTTCCTTGTTTAGCCATTTTCAGATCGAATCTTATTTAATTCTTGAGAGCCTCAATACACCCAAAAACCAATGTTCACAAATATATTAGGCTCAATAGGTAAGAAAAGATAATCTGTCTTCTAATATCCTACAAATAGCTGTGTAATGATGGGGAATTCATTTAACCTTTATGAGCCTACCTCCTTATTCTGTAGCTAACAGTTATTAAATACCCACTAGAAATCAAGCACTTGCTAGACACTAGAGATACAACAATGAACATGACAAAGACAGTCCATGTCTTCAGAGGCTTAAAGTCTGGAAAGGTGAGGAGTCTGGGCTAAATTACCTCTTTTTTTTTTTTTTTTTTTTGAGACAGAGTCTCTCTCTGTCACCCAGGCTGGTGTGTGGTGGTGCCTCCCGGGTTTACACCATTCTCCTGCCTCAGCCTCCCGAGTAGCTGGGACTACAGGCGCCCGCCACCACGCCTGGCTAATTTTTTTTTGTATTTTTAGTAGAGACAGGGTTTCACCGTGTTCGCCAGGATGGTCTCGATCTCCTGACCTCACGATCTGCCTGCCTCGGCCTCCCAAAGTGCTGGGATTACAGGCGTGAGCCACCGCGCCCGGCCGGGCTAAGTTACTTTTAAGACTTCTGTTCTGGAGTTACTACTCTATACTTCAAATAGGATTACATTCATATTCTATGACCTGGGATTAATACAAGAATTTCCAAATGACACTGACGAAGCTATAGAGCATTAAAGATTTCCTATGTGAACACTTGTAAAATAACTTTTGACATCAGAAGTAGGTTTTAGATCTTTATTCAGAGGTGATTCAACTATAGAATAAAGCCCTTTTAGCATTACAAAATCCAATAATTTTGAACTTTTTTTTTTTTGCTCAGCAATACAGTTGCATTTTACTTTTATAATCCTTTAGAGATTCTCTTATTTGGAGTTTTTCATGCATTCAGGTATTTAGCATGATGTCTGATGTGGTCAGTAATAAAGGTTGCAATGAAGTAGTAGCTATGATCATAACCCTAGAAGACAAAGAGATGGTAAGACATTTATCTACCATTCAGAAACATCAATATTAGGAACATTAAATATATCTCTAAGATCATTTAATTTGCTTACAAATAGTCATAACATTAAGGAAGTATGAGGAAGGTTTAAAATTAAATCAAGGTTATCATATTTTTACTTTAACATTTTCACTGTACATTAAAAAAGCAGCAAAAATATGAAGGAAAACTAAAACACTCTGCCTAGCTTCTAAACATAGCCTAACTTCTAAATGCTGCCATTAATATGTAAAGAGAGGAAGTAACACATTAATTAAATATGCAGAGTAGACATGTCATATCAACACTGTAGAGTACATTAAATATGTAGAGTAGACACTATCATATCAACCAAGATGAAAAGAATCAGGATTTAGAGACCTTAGAAACATGGGCAAGACACTTCAATTCACAAATGTAGCACATCAATAAGTTAGTGACTATTAAAATATAAAATAAGCACACAAACAATATAGAAAAAGAACACAAAAATGCCCAAATGTTCTATCATTGTTGGGAAGTCAAACATCAGCCATCATAAATCATGTTAAGAATTCCTCCTACACAGTAAATGCATGTGATATCTTTATTTGAGGAGAAAGGCATAATTCATTAAGCGCTGACATCCCTTAGCAATATATCAAATTAGGTAAAAAGTCAGTAAACCTTTGGAAAACTACATGAAACTGAGAAAAATGTAATGTGCTAAGCAGTTAAGTTGAAAGAGATTTCTATCTATCCAGTCATTTAAAACCATTGTTGTAGGTAAATGGAGAAATAATCCCTTTCTGGTGACTCTGACACCTCTTCTGAGTATAAGATAAAAAATAGTCTTCCAAAAAAAAATAATAAAGTATTAAGGTGGTAAGAATTTTCATTTTTTTTTTTTTTTTTTGCTTTTGTTCAACTTTTAAGTTCAGGGGTACATGTGCTGGATATGCAGTTACATAAGTAAATGTGTACCGTGGTGGTTTGCTGCTCAGATCAAGCCATCACCTAGGTATTAAGCTGAGCATCCATTAGCTATTCTTCCTGATGCTCTCCCTAACTCCCACTGCCCTTTGGCAGGCCCCAGTGTGTGTTGTTGCCCTCCATATATCCATGTGTTCTCATCATTCAGCTCCCGCTTATAAGTGAGGGCATCTAGTGTTTGGTTGTTTTTTTTTTTTTTTTTTTTTTTTGACATGGAGTCTTGCTCTGTCACCCACGCTGGAGTGCATCATCTTGGCTCACTGCAACCTCCACACCCCGGGTTTAAGTGATTCTGCTGCCTCAGCCTCCTGAGTAGCTGGAACTACAGACGTATGCCACTATGCCTAGCTACTTTTTTTTTGTATTTTTAGTAGAGATGGGGTTTCACCGTCTTAGCCAGGATGGTCTCGATCTTCTGACCTCGTGATCCGCCTACCTCAGCCTCCCAAAGTGCTGGGATTATAGGCGTGAGCCACCATGCCCGGCCTGGTATTTGGTTTTCTATTCCTGCATTAGTTTGTTGAGGATAATGGCTTCCAACTCCATCCATGGTCCTGCAAAGGACATGATCTCATTCCTTTTTATGGCTGCATAGTTAGTATTCCATGGTGTATATGTACCACATTTTCTTTATCCAGTCCAATCGTTGATGGGTGTTTGGGTTGATTCCATGTCTTTGCTATTGAATAGTATTGAATAGTACTGCAGTGAACATACGTGTGCATGTATCTTTATAACAGAATGATTTATATTCCTTTGGGAAGATACCTAGTAATAGGATTGCTGGGTCAAATGGCATTTCTGCCTCCAGGGCTGAGGAATCACCACACTGTCTTCTACAATGGTTAAACTAATTTACACTCCAGGTGGGAAGAACTTTCTAAGGGTATCAAACACCAGATAATTTATCTCTATCTACAATTAAAATACAAGGTTGAATATACTGAAAGAAATGAAAGTCTAACAAAGATTTTTTTTTCCAGTTTTGAACTAGTGAATGGTCACTGATGGGAAAAGATGGGAATTTTTCTAAGCACCTAAGAAATAAAAATAGAGCTAATAAAAATATCACTGGTGCTTCAGAGAACAAGGCAAATCCCCAAGGTTTTGATAAATCAGTAAATGTTCTCAATCTCTCCCTTCCAGAGAGGTATTAAATGTTTATCTTGGGAGCAGCAGTTAATAAAAAGTTCTAGTTTAAGATCAAGGTAACTTAAGTCTTCTAAAGCAATCTGTCTTCTATCATGGAAGTGAATGTGACAGGAATGTTGTCAAGATTAAAGCTGAGCCTCGTAATTACTTGGTGTCATGTCTCTCAATGATTAGACTAGTCCCAGCTGGCTAGTTAAATTTAGAGCTAAATTACAGTTTCCTATATAAAAAGGAAATGTAAAGAAAAGCATTTCCCATCCATATAATTCTTGAATTGTTAAGAAGTTAAACAGGCCTGGAGTTTTAGGTCACAAAACCTGTAAAATGTATGAAATATTATCTGCCATTTTTCACAGATCAAAAGACAGATCTGACAGTAAATGGGTACAGATGCAGGGAAACAGATACCTCAAAAGACATGTGTGACCAAGTTCCAATGTGACTGAGTATGCCGTATTTTTATCCTTAGTTTCTTGTGTGTTAAGACCCATCGGACACATATGAATAGCCATCATTATTATTAGAGAAGTCCCAAGGTAAACCCAGGAATATACTGCAAGACAAGACATCGAAAATCCAAAACAAATGACCATAAGCTCCATAATGATAAAGATTCACCTATATGAGAAAGAAGAAGATGCCTGCCATTGAGGGCTCAAGAAGTTTAAAAAATATCAACAAAAAGGCAATAGAACACATTTGAACTATTGGTATCCTGCTGAAGTTATATAATTTGAGCTAATTGTATCATCTCTGACTAGGGATTCTGTTTATCAGTCTTATTAAATGGGGATGGCTTCTTTAATTAAATTCTTTGACGAATGAGTTGGTATGATATGTTAAGCAGCTTGTGCAAATGCCTATGTTTAGTGACACTTGAAGGGGCCTTTTCTCCTCTACCTCACACTTTAAATGGAAAATCCTTGGTAGCAAAACTCTGACTCCTGGAGTATAAAAATAAATGAACATATTTCATTCTTTCATTCTTCCCTCAACTCTCAAAAAGGAAGCAGTGCTCCAGCAGCTATGATGGATGTTTATCCTGACAAGCAGTGTTTTCTTGTATATTTTCCAGACCCAATTAGAAAAGCTTGGATAAGAATCCCCAGGTTATTAAATCTCTTCAGTGTATAAGGAGGAAGACTTTGCACTGTATTCATTTAACAAGTATTGAGAGTCTCTGTGCTAAATAACTATGCTAAATAAAGCATTGGATACAGAGATGAATGAGAGATCTCTACATTTCTGGGATTCTCTGCCATGTTCTTACTCTTCTCCAACAGGCAGATGCAGAGGCTAAAACAGCCTCTCAATCTTCAAAAAGGTCCTGAGCCTTAAGGAGGTAGTATAGCCTCTCCTTCTATTCCACAAAAAGAGAATACTGTTTCTGGAAACTTCTTCACAGTATTAGGTCACTGTTTTTTTCTCTCACTGTGTAACTCCAGTAGCTAACGATAAGACATACTAGGCCCTTCTTTTTCAGACTAAGATTTGATCTCTGTATACTAGATATCAGAATTCTGCTACCTAATTTTTTTTTTTTAATTTAGATCACCTGAAGCCAAAATCGAAAAAGAAAAAATTATATAAATAGCCAAATAAGTATCTGTGGTCACAGAGCTAGTAAGTGTGGAACCAGGACTGGAACTAAGGCTATTTGACTGCAAATACTGTCCTCCTGTCATTTATCAAGCCATTTTCAGGCAGCATGATGTGCTCCTGAGGAGCGAAGGAATGGAATTAGAGAAATAATTCCAACAACCAAATAAGTTATCCCCAAATAAGTATCCCCAATAATAATAACCAAAGAAGTATCCCCAATGCACTAACCCCTCCCTCTAAAAATTTTTTTTTTGACATTCGACAGAGTATAAATATAATTTGTGAGCATTTAACACCATTAAAAAGAGGTAAAGGAATGAAATTGGGTAAATCATGTGCATGCTTGTAATTACTTTCTTTCTTCACAGATCATTTATTTATATATATCCCCTATTATTTTCAGCTTATTTTTCACAGCTTCTATTCCACAAAGAAATACAGTTATACTATACTTGTAATCAAATGATAAAGCAGGTGATAAAACTCTCGGACCCAAGGTAATTTTGGGTCAAAGCTGGTGAGAAAATCTGAAAGTAGACTCTCTGGAGCCACTACTTAGGCATGTTCATTCAGTTGTTGATTCAATTACAATGAATCTAAAGGAAATCTGCTTCAAGCTGTGTAGTTCACTCTTAACCTGATCATGCTGGAAGTAAAGTGAATAGCAAATTGCACCTGAATTCAAGATTGTGACTCTGGTGCTTTGAATACTTTCTTACTTTTTAGAAGAATTGAATGGTTCATCTTGACTCCTCATTAAGTATAGCCAACTATGTGTTCTAGTTGCTTGGGATACAGACATTTTAGAAACAAATAAGTTGACTTACTTTTCCCTCCAAGAATGTCATCATGTTCTAACTCTGTTGTTTTTATAACAAACTTGAGAGATTTTCAGACTTTGTTGGCAGGCAGGAACATTGTAGAAACAACAGAAATTTTGGGTACAGTCTTTGGGGAAGCAAATTAGGTATCCAACATGGGTAGTGCCAAGAAATTAAGGTCATTTGGAAAAAACATGGTTTGGTATGCACTTATAGCTATAGTTACTGCAGTTAAACGTATTACTATATTTATAGTCAAATTCATATTTGGATTTCTCAAGGCTGGTTGTTGACCTAAAATTTAATTGTGATGGTAAATGTTCAAGTAAATCTGAAATAAAATTCTATTATTCAATGATGGATACTAAAAGACAACAAGGTATATATAATGTATTAGTTTTTGACATTTTCTCACACTATATATATATATATATATATAGTTCAAATGTGCAAAGTTATCTCTGTAAACAGGAAGACTGCTCAGATGCACAATTTCTCCTTGTGCTAGCTCTAATTCCTTTGCTCCTCAGGAGCACATCATGCTGCCTGAAAATGGCTTGATAAATGACAGAAGGACAGTATTTGCAGTCAAATAGCCTTAGTTCCAGTCCTGGTTCCACCACTTACTGGCTATGTGACTTTAGATAAGCAGGTTACTTCTCTGAGCCTGTCTCCTCATTTGTAAAACAGATGGACAGGAAAGAAATGATATCTCATTTGGTGGTGTAAGAATTAACAATGAGTTAATGCTGTGAAAGCATTTTACAAACTGTAATGTACCACATTACACAGTGATCTAGATTTATTTGAACATTTACCATCATAATTATATTTTAGATCAATGTGCCTGACACCTAATCCTTAAACATGGATAAAATTTTATTTAAAAATCATGATCATGTTTAATTTTCAGTGCTCATTTTTCACTCTAAAATATTTTAAATTATATTCTGAAGCTTATGAATTTCTCTTAAAAATAAAAGCAGAATTTCCTTAATTAGGACTATAGTAGCAAATATAGAATTAGGTGAGTAGTGGACAGTCAAAAATATTTTAGTTAAAAAAAACTTGCAAGCCCATTGGGATTCAGCAATTATTCTTAACTAGAAATATCAAGTAGCACAACGTGTAGATTAGTATGCAAGTCAAATAATATAAAGCACATGTGTGATAAATAATACTTCTGAGACTAAAATATGTAGTAATGTAGACTAAAATAAGGAGTAATAGGGGTAGATGTTTGTCCTTTACTACTACTGCAGCAAAGGTACCTGTGTAAAGAAAGATGTATCCGCTAATGTTGAAGATTAATCATCATTCAAGCATTAAACATCTTGTTATTTACTGGTTTGATAGAAAACAATATCTTTCACTGCCAAAAGCTTTCCTATTTCTATCAAATTTAGTGTTAGATATAATTAATTTTATAGGTAGGCTTTCACTTCAAGTGTCTGAATGTAATTAAAAACTTACTAGAAGTAGCATTTTATATTCTAAATAAAGTTAAGAAAATACCACAGAATCCTAATTTTTCATAGTTACATTATCTAGATCAAGCTAAAGTTTCCTAATACTTGCCTCTTGTAATCGAAAAACAACGGGGATTTTCTTTTCTGTACAGGCAGCTATGAAGTCATCAGGGAGTAACTGTCCGTCTAAAAGAAACTGGTCATCTTTTCCTTGATCAATTAGTATGTCCAGCTGAGATCCTCGATAGGATTTCACAAGATTGGTAGCATCATACGCCTGTAAAAAGAGAAGTAACACTGAAAAATAAATTCAAAGATATTCTTCATGAAATACTATACTAGTACCAAATAGAAATTTAAAGTTATTTAAGCTCTTAGGCCGATTAAATCAGAAATATGCTTTTAAGTTGGTTCAAAATCTGACTTGCCAGGCTTTTATTTACAAGGTCTTTGGAATTCTATTTTCTAGTAATAGTCTCTTCCCTACTTTCAAGCAGTCCTAGACTAGTGGCAAGAATCCCATCTCTCAGGCATTCTTCACAAAATGGCCTTTTTCCTTCTAAACCCTTAATATTCTTAATCTCCTCTTGACTCCAGTAAGAACATGATTTTTTTTTCTTCGTAACTCCTTCCACAAATTGGAAATTAGAAGCTTCTTCTAACTCCATGATCTTTTTCCAAATATTCTGTATTTCAGATAATCTTTTTTTTTTAATGTCTCTTCTTTATGGCTCTAATTCCAGACATAAATATATTCAGCCTTCTTTTTTGCTGTTGAACAGCACCAAACCTCTGCTATCTACATAAGCTTTCAGAAAGACCTGGTATGAATACTCTGAATCATATCAATATCATCTCAAATTTATTATCTGAGGAGTTGCCACTAGTTATAATTTTATGTTTTATCATCCACCTTGAAATATTCTTAATTATTCATATATATTCATTAACCACAACTTTTATACATTGACCAAGACAAATGACCATGAAAAGATTTGTCCTCTAAGTATCCTGCTTTTGAAGACTCTGTTTCCTTTCATCTTAAAAGAGTGGGGTCTGACTAGTTCTAAATTCTATGATTTCATAATTCTACATGGTTTCCTGATTTCAATCGTAAATTAAATAATACCTTAAACACAACATAATTAAGACAGTAAAATGTACTGTCACTTGGAGAAAAGTACATTATCTAGATTCCTTTTTAGGTTACCTGTACCTCTACCTCTCACCTTCTCCCTCCAATTAGTTGGTCTTTTACCCAGTTCTTCTGTTAGACCATAAGCCCCTGGTGGATGTGAAAGGGTCACCATTTTCGTGATGAAACAGCTCAGAACTTAGCACAGACTTTGCACCTGATGAAGACTCAAAACACTGATGTACATACAATGTCAGTTCTCAAAGAACCTAATCCTAAATCATTTCTAGCATCCTTCAAATGTAATAAAAATTCAAGCCTAAACAAAACTGTAATCTAGTTACTAAAGGATGAACCCTTTACTTAGTTAGAATTTCAGTAATCATCCTTAAATAAAATTTGTTAGAATTTCAGTAATCATCCTTAAATAAAATAAGGGTTCATGTAGGAATGAACCCTGAAAACAGAACTATACTTTAAATACTTTAAGACAAAAAAGTTGTATTTTTTATCCATTCGAGTATTTTCTGCTTATTAACAATGCACATGATGATGAGTTCATTTGCAAAGTATTCAAACTCTTGGTGGAGTTTGTAAATGGCCCATTTCTGCATAAGAGTAAAATGGTTCTCAGGTAAAAGGCTCATTTTTATTTCCACTTGAAAGCACCTGTTTGCACGCTTGAAAAAGTAATCTTGCTGTGGGAATATTCACATACATGACATAACAAAGTATCTATTTTTAAAGACTCGTATGTCTGGAATTTAAAATTGAGATGTGAAATGCTGAATTTTGAAAAAAAAAAATACACAAAGTAATTTAAAAAGCCAGGCTTCTTTGCTTCTATTACACAACTGAGCATAAAGTTAATAAGAGGCAAGTCCAAATTTAGTAACACAGGTTGAACATCCCTAATCCAAAAATCCAAAATCAGAAATGCTCCAAAATCTGAAATGTTTTGAGTATCTACATGATGCTTAAAGCTCATGCTCCAAGGAAATACTCATTGTAGCATTTTGAATTTTTAGATTAGGGATGCTCAACCTGTAATATGTGGTATTTTTTGGTTATGTTAATTTAGAAGTTATGTTAATTGAGAAATAAAAATATAAATTAACCATTAGTAGAAAAAAAATGTAGCCCCAGAATATCTGCCATGATTCAGTACAATTAGAAAGTAGGGTTTTTTGTTGACATATATATATACATAGATATATATATATATATCTTTTGCTAAGTTGTCTCAGCTCTAGAGCCCTAACTTGAGCTGGGTAGGAATATAATGTCTGTGATATGTCCAGCCTTTTAAACAAACTTGAAACTTAATGAGTATTAAGATAGCCATTCAGTACCTACCTTCCATTTACTTTGATCTGTTCCCAAATATCCACTAAAGGCTTTTTTGCCCCAGGGACAGAGTACAGGGTTGCAAATTGGAGCAAATGCTGACACAGACTTCAGAAACAAAAGAAATTTAAAAACAAGTTATATTTTGCTAAATTAAATATGAATAGATATTTGCAACTTATTTAAAAATACAGAATTTACTTGCAACTTGCTTAAAAATTCTGGCTTGCCACGAAAACCCTGGGAACAATTTTCCTTTCGATATATTGCTGGCTTAGATTGCAGGCCTTTCCATAATACATCTTTTGTGTATTCTATTAAGAGAGCTAATAAATATAGTTGCTAAAATAATGCAAAACAATACATTGCAATTTAATTAAGATACAAACAGAAGTCTATGTTCAGTGTTTCTGCTTTTTTAGCACTGAAAATTAATCTATAGTAATATAAAGCAGTTCATGCTTACCTTAGTGAACATGTTACTAAATCTGACACATGATTTCTCTTAAACAGTATCAACAAAGCAGTGAGCAATGCCTTTCAATATGACAGAATTTTTAATACACCTCTGTGTTCTATACAATGTTCTTTTTCACTGGATGAGATGCAGAGATGGGATCTCTCAACTTCAGAGTACTCATCAATATAAATGTTTAGTAGTAGCTACTAGCTTTTTTAAAGGGCAAAAAAAATCAACTAAGTTTGCTTTTCTACCTCAGACATGATAAATAGACTGCCTTAAAAAATGGAAATAAAAATGCTTACTTAGGAAGTCCACTGTCATGCCATGAATTAGTAAAACTTCATAATAAAGCGTACCAAAAACAAAGTATTTGATGCCACAGCAAGAGACTGCTATGAGAAATATTTTCATTTCTCAATCCTGCCACTGTAACATTAATCAGTAATAATAACCTTTAGGGGAAAAAAGTGTGTTCCAAACTACAGTTGGAATAAAAACAATTAAAGGAGAAGCTACATTTTACAATACTTTTAGTAGGCCAAAAAGAAGGCACTCTTGCTGAATTCCTATGCTTCTGATTCTGTAGCATATACTCTATGGTCAAATTAAATACCCACCCATCAAACACCCCAAAGTTCTCAACACTAGAAAAGTTTAGTCCCAATACTAACAATATTGTAATTTTACTCTTTGAAGGTTCCTAATATTCAAGAGAAATATTTATCACTAGAAGTTTAGATAATCTTACTTTGTATTTTCCAGGATTTTTCAAAGCACAGATCAGAGCTCCATGGCCTCCCATGGAGTGGCCAAAAACAGACATCCTTTGGGGATCCACTGGAAAATTGGCATTTATGAGTTGGGGAAGCTAGAAAAAATTTAATAGTGTGACAAAAGATATCAAAGAAAATAAGTTCAGACATTTTCAAAGTTATATAAAATAATTACACAATCAATATTGCCAAATCATAGTCTTACAATGGTTTGAACTAGCAACAATGAAAATAAAACAAAACTAAATCCTCAGGTAGACCATGGTTACTAATATATCTCTGGGAAATATATTGTACAGATTTCTTAGAAAACACTTTAGGAAGGTGAAGCAGAAAGAACCTTTAAAATGTTCCTAAGTTTTGACCTAGTAATTTCACTTTTTGGAATATATTCTAAGGAAAAGTCCTTAGGGAGATATTCACAAAGACAATCAATGCAGTCATATTTATTAGGGTAAAAATATATACAAAACTATAAATATCCTATAAAAGGAAAAAGTAAATTATGGCATATGACAGAATATTACGCAATTATTAAAATTAGAACACTGGAAAATATTTTTATATATAACTTAAAAAAAGAACAAAATAAAAAAAGTTTAGAATTATGTGAAAACTAGTCATAGAAACAGTCAGGAATATATCAAAACATAAGTGTTTCGGGGGCGTAACAGAATTATGGGTAATTAAAAACTTACATTATTGTTTCTAAGTTTTTATGGTATACATATTAACAATGAAGATCATATAAAATTTAGAAAATGCATAAATAGCATACAAATATTATTAATAGAAGTAATGCTTTACCACTTATGTTTTCTAAGTCTTGGCTTATCACTATAAAATACATACAAATGAACCAGCTGCCAGGCAAATTAAAGGTTTTTTTCATACACCATTTTCTTGGTTATTCTGGGCAGTATAAACAGGTCTCAATATATAATGATTAAATCCTTTAATTGTACTTAGTGTTAATTTAAATTGCAGTAAATAGGACTATAGTACTAGTAAACTTTGGAATTCTTACTAATAAGTTTTATACCCTAGTTTAAAATCCTCAGGACTGTAAGGACTTTGTGTTCAAAATCAAACTCTTGGCAGTCATCAGTTAATAATTACAATACAAATTAAATTACCTCCTCCGTGACATAAGAGTACATTCTGTAGTTGGTTTTCCAAGGATCTTCAGTGGCATCAACATAAAATCCAGCACCAGTGCCAAAGTCCCAGCTCTCATCTTCTCCTTTAATATTGCAGCCACCTATCACAAGAAACAATCTTGTGGTTTCATCTGCTCTGTAGTAATAGCACATGTTTAATAACACACTTTCGGATCAATCTGCAAGTCCATTTGCCTGGGAACTGTTCACCAAATGTTGTGAGCTCTCTGCCTTTTGGAGTACATGATAGGATTATACTTCCTGCTCCTCTTGCTCTTGAATGGGGCTATGTGACTCGTTCTGGCCAATGAGGTAAAAAATGACCTTCCAAGCTGGAGTATTCAGCTGCCAAGGTAAGGCAAACTAACTTTCTTTGTTGATGAAGTTTCTTTCTTATGTACTCTGAACATACGCTTCCTTGCTCTGCTTTACCTGTCAAAAGGACTGATATCTTCTTTTTATCTTTCAGAAATGTGTTGTGATCCCTTCCCTGATGACCCTCTCTCACTACCAGCACTTTTTAAATTCTCTTTACAAAGGAGTGGGGAGGGAGATGCTTGTGCTCAACTCACTATCTTGAACTGAAAATGTTTTCTAATATGCTTTGTTAATGGACTCATTCCATCACATTTCCCTATCTATCCAACCTCCACTGGAATTTTCTTATGTTTCTTTTTAACTTGTTACATTTTATTTTATATACTTGCATGTGGTTAAAAATCAACCATTGGGATTTTGAATAGAATTACAGTAACACGTAATTTGAAGACATGACCTTGTCTTAAGATTCATTTTATCCATCTAGAAACACAGCATTTTCCCATTTATTAAAGTCTTCATTTATGATAACAAAATTTTACAGTTTCCTTTTTATATATCTTTCTATTTTTCAAGTTTATTCCTTGGTATTTTATATTTTTGATGCTATTTTGAATTAAATCTGTTATTATATTTCTAACCAGATACGCCTTGTTTTTGTATAATATAGCCTGTGAAAGGAAATACAGTACTTGCCAGGCCAGCCATATAACTTCCCTAGTTTTACTGCCATTTAAATTCTATTTCCTGAAACTTCTAGAGTCATAAAACAAGTTTTAACCGTCTGATGCATTGAGTTCTCACATATTTGATACTTTCATTTCTCTAATGTAAATATTCAAATCATTTATACTAAAACTAATACTTGTTTAACTGTATGGTTGATGTTAATAGAGATGAAAAAAGATGTAATTATCATGCAACAAGACATTATACCTCTGGAATAGAAAAATAATTTCCTCTGCATTACACATTAGTATTTTGACAGTAGTACCAGTATGACATATGAATTGAGTTGCTCAATCTCTGCTTTGAAGTATCTTAATCTGTACAATGGGAATAGCAAAACTATCCTCTTTCATAAGAGCCATGTCATGAGTAAAACTCAATGAGGGATATGTATAGCATGGTATTTTGGAGTCATGATGCCACTTGAAAGGTTAATAGAGATAACAGCAAAAATATAAAACGAATTGTATAACGTATATATCATACCACTTAAAACACTCTTAAAGATTTAGATTTTTATAAAGGATATCTGGACCACAAACACTTACGAGGGCTGGTATCTGGAGCAATGACAACAAGACCATGTTCTGAAGCAGCTTGATGATAACCAGATTTTGATATAAAATTTTGTTCTGTGCAAGTTAAACCTGAAGATAAAAAATATTGTTATTGGGCACACATGGACATAAAGATGTGTACCATTAGCATTGGGGACTATTAGACCAGGGGGAGAGGGAGACAGACAAGGGCTGAAAAACTACCAATTAAGTACTATGTTCACTACTTGGGTGATGGGATCATTCACCAAACCTCCATGTCACGCAATACACTCATATATCAAACCTGCACGTGTACCCCCTTAATCTAAAATAAAAGTTGAAATTATTAAAAATAAATTATCTCATGCTATATTGTGAATGGTTTATAAGCTTTAAACTTTTTATAATACAGGAAAACAAGCTCACTTGATATCATTAAAAATATTTTTTTTGCTTTAGAAATAATTTTGAGTAAGACACTAAAATTCACTTTTTTACAAAATTTGTAATAGTATTAACCTAAGAACTGTGTTAGGTTAAGTGATCCCATAACTGTCCTTTTAAAATCACTTATTGGCCAGGCATGGTGGCTCACGCCTGTAATCCCAGCACTTTGGGAGGCTGAGGTAGGTGGATCATGAGGTCAGGAGATCGAGACCATTCTGGCTAACACAGTGAAACTCCATCTCTATTAAAAATACAAAAAAATTAGCTGGGCGTGGTGGCGGGCGCCTGTAGTCCTAGCTACTTGGGAAGCTGAGGCAGAAGAATGGAGTCAACCCGGAGGCGGAGCTTGCAGTGAGCCGAGATCGCGCCACTGCACTCCAGCCTGGGCAACAGAGCAAGACTCCATCTCAAAATAAATAAATAAATAAACCACTTACTAAACTTTCAGTTACTAAAATCCTTTGGACCAGCAGTGTTTGGGAATTCAGAAATTTTCAAACTGTAGATTGACAATATGGTGCATATGCCCAATATTAAAACAACCCCAGTGAAGTGTTATCAAATATGCTAATTAAACATCACACTATTCCTGCACCAAAACATAAATATTCACAGTAAATAAGCAAATACAATGGTCTTCATAATACAAATATTTTTTTTTATATACAGATAGTTCTCAGCAACAATATTTAGCTTGATCATCTTTGTATTCTTCACTGAACTAAAAAGAGAGTAACGGTGACTATATGCCATCCTTAAATTGAGTTTTAGCCTCAGTTTTTAGAAGTTTCTGTTATTTTTCCTAGCTCCATGCTTTTCAGTCATAAGATAGAGGAGATGACTTAATTCTTTTACTATAGGTATCTAACACTACAGTGATGTGAGAATGGTGAGGAATGAATTAGCCATCGATTTTATTGATCATTTCACCAGTTGAGAGAGATTTGGTTTGTTTATACTTTTTGGCTATTATAATAGTGTGCTATGAACATTCATGTGCAAGTTTTTGTGTGGACATGTTTTCAATTCTATTGGGTACACAGCTAGTAAAGGGCTGTTTCAATGGTCACCTTCACTTAAGAAAGATACAAATCACTACACACGAACTATCTTTTAAGATTTCAGTTTGGCTGTTTTGATTTCAGCTAATTTCTTTATTTTAGCAATATAATAATTGTGTAATCTTTCTGTCATTGTTTTCCTTAGACTTACTGGGAAGTAAACTTTCTGAAATTCTTTTGTCACCATTTCTCATGTGCAATGGTCAGGCAATCTTACCTTTACTCAGAAAATCAAGCCTTAATTTCCAAGGTCTATCTTCAGCATCTCACTAAGGAAACTGTCCTGTCATTTGATGTAAACAAACAAAAATTCTGTATTTTATACTTGTAAAGCTCAGATATGTCTTGCTAGATTCAATTTTAGTTAGAACTTAGAGCCCTATTATTAGAGTACCTATGACACAATGCCTCAGTGCTTCTGATCTGGTTATTATTTCGCCAAGAGATATGACTATAGTAGCCCTCACCAGAAACAAAATGCAAAAACAACAGGAGAAAAAACTAAATACAGCTCTGGACTGTGAGTCAGAAAACTTGTTCACCTCCATATTCCTGTGTGACCCTGGACAATATTTAGCTTCTCTGGGCTTCATTTTCTTTCTAGGGATTACATGATTTCTAAGATCATTTTTAGCTATACAACATTACATTTTCTAAGACAATTAAATAACTAATTTTGTTGCTCTTGCTTTTGGCAATACCTAATGCTCTTCTAGCAAAATCAGTGCTCTTCAATCACAGAAATGTTTTCTTGAGTTAAAGTCAGAGATGTACTTAATCTTTACCTTTGAAGATGAAATATTTATTATCATTTTCAAAGACTGGTATTTGGGACTTGTCCTTGATGAAACATACATGAGGGAGGATTTGTTAAATCAAAGTTACAGGAACCAATTTGAAGGAAACAAAACTAAAATAGTACTCTGTGACACAATTTAGTTGCTAGGATTCTCTCCTCATAATGTTTGCTTCTAAAGATGAAGTACCAAGGTCTTGTGAAAGAAAAGTTAGCATAGAGGTTTCAAAACTGCAGGTGTCAAAATCTTACTCTTCACAATCTATTCTACAGTGTTTAATATGAAACACTGATTAAGAGAAGCCTTAGGGTTCTTTTGTGACTTTCCAGGTTGTCAGAGAAGCTCTATGGAGTCCAATTAAAATATTTTAGAGAACACTGTACGAAGTCATTTGACTTCTTACAATAGCTGGTTTCTAATTAGAGTATCTTGGTGTCCTGATTTCACCTAATATTGTTCTAAAGGACTAGTAAAGTCTCTATAAACTCCAGAAATGCTTGGGTAGGTACAAATTAAGTAAATAAGTTGTCTAAGCCCTTGCTATTTGAGTACAGAACTTTACATTACCTGCTAAATTTCTTGGTCTATTAGAAAAAGTGTAATAAGTGAAATAAGTGTAATTCAGTAGGTTGGAAATTATTCTGAGGATAAAGTAACAGAGTAGACTACAACAGGCCCTTAAAGTCTTTCATAAATGGCTCAAAAAGCCTACCAAGTCAAAATAAAAGGGTAAGATAAGCCAGTTAAAAAGAAAATAGAAACGACTCTATAAAACTCAAATGCATAATACTTACCCGAGAGCCAATACAGAGCAGGGCACTTTTCAGTTTCTGCCTTTGGTGGTAAGTAGACAGCAAATTTCATTTTGCAGTTCAGTTCAACACTAGTTTTAACAGAAACAACAACAAAATATTAATGCTCCTCATTAATCAATACAGAAACAAAATAATTTTGTACTATATAAAAAGTAAGATATATAGTAAAGGTCCAAAATAAGTTATTTAATGTTCAAAATAAGTGGTTCCACCAACATTTAAGGAATATACTTGTCCCTTAAAGAAAGAATGTGGTCAACTGAGCATACTGATCTAAACCAGCCTGAGCCCATACTTTGGACGGCACTGTCATTTTGGGCAAAATAAGTGAAAAATTAAATGTAATTCATTGTGGCACTTATTAAAAAATAGTTTGTTTCTAAAGAAATGCATGAAATAACAAATCATCTTTTATAAAAAAATGAATTCTTGAGATCTTACATATTTGTTCATGTGCACTAAAATGCAACACAGCCTTAATTCCCTCTTTCATCACTAATATTTTATCACAATCTAGAAAAGACAATTTTGATGAAAACCACAGGCATTTTTCCAGTAAACAGTAATTCATGCAACAATGATCCCTCATGGCTTTATTTAAAACATCATATAAATGGAAGTAAACTCTTACTACTTCAGAGTAAACACCTATCTTTTTAATCAAAGTTATATGTACTAAACAGTTTAAAGTAAACTGTAACTGTAAATAGTAAATACTTTCACAAACTTTGTTATGAAAAACTAGTTTTTCCCCGCCCCAACTTTTTCATTTGCTGTATTCCAGAGATAATTAATTTACCTCTTTTAGCTGATTTTTCTGGTATTTATGTCTCTATCTAAATAACATGACTTTATTACTGCTTCTAGAGTTTTCAGTTTTTAGTTATTATCTATTGACTTCCCATTAGAGAAGGATTTTAGTTAACTTTCACCTCCCTGTCTTTGCTCTCTGCATGCCCCTACATTTCTCCTTCCACTTTCCTATCATATATAATTTTGGTTAATCAATATTAAGAAGTTATATATGCTATTCAGAGATGAGCCATGTAGTATATTAGAATTCCTTTCCTTTTTCTTTCAGCTTTTTTTTTTGTTTTCATTGAGCTAGTAATTCTCTCCTTTTTGTTACTGGTCGTCTTTCCTTGTTAGGAATAGACTCCCACAAAGGCTCCATCATGAGAAGTTTTCTATATGCTCCCTTCCATTCTCTGCATATTGGTGATTTTCTTTTTCTACATTATTCTAAGCAACTTTTCTTGTTGATGACTGATGGCACAAAAAAATTCTGACAGCTGTTTTTAGGTTTTCAACTTTTGTTAGGGAAGTTGAAACATTTACTTTCATAGATTACCATATCAAATCCATATTCAAAGCAGGGATGTTATCAATACGCAAAATCAAGAGAGAGCATAATCTTGTTACAGGATAGTTGGTGCCTTAAGACCTTTCTTGCACACTTAAAAATTTGTTAAGAGGGTATATTTCATGTTAAGTGTTGTCATTACAATAACATTTTTAAAAGAAGACCTTTCTCAAGCAGTTGTGGAATAAATCAGGTCTAAAGTATGTTCAACGGTGGTATGATTAACACTTATGTAAAAGCAAAAAACAAAAAACAAAAAAAAACAGGATTATCAAGTAATCTGAAACCTCTGTACCTATCATGTCATTAAGATGCTGCTTAATTACCAAAATAATACAATCTTATGCACAGAGATTGGTGTGGTCACTCTATATGTATTACTAATTCAATACCGAACTCCCCCAACCCTGATGGGTTTCATAAATTTCCTCTCTAATAGAGTCAGTTCTATCAATTTCATCTACATTAAAAAAATCTCTTCAGACCAGTACTGCCAAACAGAACTTTCTACAGTGATATTAATAAAAATGTTCTAGTTATGTATTGTCAACAGCTTCTAGTCATGTGACTACTGAGCACCTGAAATGTGGCTAGTGGGACTGAAGTTTTATTAATTAGCTAATTTGATGTAAATGGCTGCATGTAATTGCTGGCTACCATATCTCCAACTTTTGACCTGCTGCTTTCTAGTTGCTGCCTTAATATGGCCCCACTCATCTGGAAATTCTTTCTCTTCTGATCTGTTTTCTTGGATCTTATGTCTTCAGCTATCTTGTTTTAGTCCCTGATTTTGGTGAAGCATATTATTCAGTTGCTTCCAAATTGCACGGGAAATACACTTTGAGACCTTTCATAGATGAAAACGTCTTCATTCTACTTTCACTTAACTGACAACATGAATGGACACAGAAGTTAGCCTTCAGAATCCTGAAAGCACTGCTGCTCTGCCTTCTTGCTTCTAGTAATACCGTTGAGCTGACCTAAACCTTTTAAGATTCTTAATCTACTTTCTCTTTATCTCAATGTTTGAGAATTTTCTTTGTTCCCAACGCTCTAAAACTTTACAATGTTGTTGGTGTAGATCTATTTTCATCCATTGTACTAGACAACTTTTTAAATCTGGCAACTTCAGTTCTGGGAATTCTTGAATTATTTCTTTATTATTTATATCTATACCACTATTTCTGTTCTATTTTCCAAAATTCCTAATTTTTAATGTTGGATTTTTGAACTAGTCCTCTAATTTTCTTGTCCTCTCTGATTTATCGCTTTTATTTCACTTTCTAGAATGTTCAACTAACCCTTCTATTGGGTTTTGTCATTTCTACTATCAAAATTTAAATGTTTGGGCTTTTTTGTACTTGAAGATTTATTTATTTTATTTTTTTTGAGACAGAGGTTCGCTCTTGTCGCCCAGGCTGGAGTGCAGTGGTGCCATCTCATCTCACTGCAACCTTTGCCTCCCAGATTCAAGCAATTCTCCTGCCTCAGCCTCCTGAGTAGCTGGGATTACAGGTGTGTATCACCATGCCTGGCTAATTTTTGAATTTTTTTTTTTTTCAGTAGAGACAGGGTTTCACCATGTTGGCCAGGCTGGTCTCAACCTCCTGACCTCAGGTGATCTGCCTGCCTCAGCCTCCCAAAGTGTTGGGATTATAGGCGTGAGCCACCACACCTGGTCACGTACTTGAATATTTTTAATAGCATCCTATAAAGTCAGAGGTCAGTATCTTTTATGCCTTTTATATGAAGAACAGTTCATATCAAATTAAAGACTTTATACAAATGTCTAGTGATCTTTAGCTGCCCACTGCTATTTAAGAGTGAAACACTGAAAATCTAGTTGAAAGCACTGTGCCTACAGGTGGAGTTGTCAATCATTGCTTTACTGTAAGGTCTGGTTAGATTACTTTGCTGGCAAATCTCAGTATCTTGAAATCTCTTCCTTTGGGCTACTCAAACTCCCCACAAGGAAATTCTTCTAAAGGATACAAGACTAACTCCCCAAATTTTGAAAGCTAGTGGAAGAAACTCAGTGTGCAAACTTTTACTTAATCTATTTGCAGTATCACAACTCCCACTAATTGTGTCTGATATTCCCCAATACAAACAGTTTACTGTCTCTAGAGAACATACCTCCAGTCTTTCTCCAGAGTTAGGAAGAGGCAGTGCATAAAACTGGGACACTCTCAGATCTATCTCCTTTTAAACACAGACTTTCAATTAATCTTCCTTTTTCTAAGCTCAACTTGTATCCTTATTTTCAGGTGTCCCTGGTGCCTCCAATTACTATGGCTTTATATAAATTGTGTCATTTCACAGCTTTTTCTTGCTGATGTTTAGAATTTAGCTTTCTAGGTTTTACTGTCAGGTACTACCTCTCCATTTGTATTCCTGCTTCTAAAATGTTATCCTGAGCTCCTGTCTCCTGCTTCTTTATGCCTCTATAGGTATATGTATGCATGTGTGAGTGTTTCATCTCTTTACTTAATGCCATGTTAGTCAGAGTTTTGGAGGCAGCAGAAGCAAATGCATGTGTTTAGTGTGCCATCTTCCTCAAAAAGTCCAGGTGTTTTTCCTATACTTAGAAATCCTCAAAGAAAATGTTTTCAGAATTTTTACTGGCAACATAAACATTTTCATAAAGTTTCAGAAAAGCATCAAGTCAAAGCTTAAAGATAGTTCTCTATTAAGGCTCTACCTCACACAATCATATCCACAGCTAATTAAGTCTGGTAAAATTGTCAAATAGATAACCACAGAAAGAAAGCAAGCAAGTTTAAAAGTAAAATGAGGTACTATAATATCTAGATAAAGATTTGTTTTAAAATAGAATAAAATAATCCAACAGAATGAGAGGTTATCTAAAATTATACCTTCTTAATAGTTACCTGTCATGTTCAAAAACTTTCTGCAATCCCCCAAAGCACTTGTTGCTGGAAATCTGCTTCAATGCCATTCTTCTCCTATTAGTAAAGAGTGATCTCATTAATTTCCAGAGAATTAGTTCCTGAAAAACTTGAGATAAAACTAACTGCCTTCAGATAAATTATGTGAACATACAACTATTTTCTACTTAGAATTTTTTTCACATTTTTCTCCAGTAAATAATATTAAGAAACTGTTTAACTCTTATACATGCATTTACACGTTACTCACTTTTAAAAGCTTTCATACTTTGTTATATCATTACTAATTTATTAACAAGTTTTTTGTTGTGGTGGACTGCCCCAAATTCTTTTTAAAAGAGGCAAAAAATACATAAGTTAAGTTACCAATTAATTACCTTAGTTTAGAAGGTTAAAAATTGTTAACAGTCTGCCTATCAACTGCAACAAAGTAGTCAAGAAATTGGTATGACTGATTATAGTTGATTTTAAAATGGGAGAAAGATGAAGTGATAATGATTTTGATAATAATAATATATAACATTACTGAACACTTACGGTGTGATACACATTTTTCTAGATACTAAACCAGATCCAATTACTCATCCCACGAATTTTTAAGAGAAAGTGATATGAAACTTTAAGATCAACATTTATTTCTCCTTTTAAAACAAACCAGTAAGTAATACATAAGTCTGTTAACTTCTTTTCTGTCCAACAAATCTTTTAAATTTTTCATGTAAAAATAATTTTAAACTTACATGTAAAATGACATATTTTATTGCTTTTAATGACAAATACAAGAAAAAAGTTGGAAAACCATCTTTATCATAAATGCCTATTAAGCAAAGGGAAACCACACTGATCCTGACATGTACCTCTCAAAGAAAGATTCCCTTCCTATTCCTAGAAGCACTGTATTAGAATATAAGGCAGTAAGTCCTACATATTGAAGAAAAAGCTTAAGATATCAGGAATAGGTATTACCACTCTGGCGATCTTCTCAGTGAAATGCACTACTACATGCCAGTCAGCGGGAGCTTTAGGATTACTCTTTCAAAGATATATATCAATAATCTTAAAAAGCTAATTTGGGAAATGTCTTTATAAAATACTTTAAAAAATTAGTTTCAATCTTATCTTTAATTTCTTCAATAAACCCAAATAGTTTTATTTTGGAAGACTGGGATTTGAACCCAGGAAGTCTGACATCAGAGGCCCTACTCTTAACTGCTATGCTGTCCTGACTCTCTAGAAGTTCTTTAAATACTCTTTTTTTTTTTTTTAAAGACATTGTAAGATAACTCATTCTATAGAATTATGATATTACAATTGTACACAAAGAAATTACCATTTGCTCAGTTTTATGCTTTTAATCTATAAAAGATTAATTCTTAAATAATAAACCCCCATGAGATGCTACTGAAAATTAACTTTAGCTACTGTTAACAATCCTATCTCAAATAATGAACTTACAGAGATAGACACTAATTTTAATATATTAATACATACATATAAGACCAACAAATAAAATTTATTTGCTCCATTATTCCACAAGGAAACCAGATTTACTTAAACTTAGAAAGGACTATATCCACTTTGCAAAAGATGGTACCCTGAGCATGTATCTGGTACATAGGAGTCTATATCTTTGCTATTTGCCTATTTTAATAAACCTCAAGTTGTCAGTTTTCTCTGCTCTTAAAATTCAAAACCAAATGCTTTTCCTTTGGCCAGAAGAAACAAGGTTAAAACACTTTTTAAAAGTTGGTAGAATATTTTTTAAAAAACAAAGCTTTTAAAGTATTTTTTTCTACCCACCCAGTTTAGAAACTACCTTTAATTACAAATCAAAAAAATATGTCAGGCTTAAAAATATGACTTAAACTAAGAACTAGATATGACATACTGTAATATACTATAATATCTGATATGTTATAATGGGTGGTTATATTTTTCAATAGAATTTTTCTAAGTGAAAAATAGCATGTTTTAAAACAAGCTATTAGTGGTTTTTCATTCAATGTTCAGAGTAACATATAAACAATAAAACAAGTTTACCTGTCCAACTGCTGATTGCTTTTTGCTTGTACCAAATGGTAAACGGTTCTGAAAAAAAGACCAACGGTTTACAAATGGGATATACTTTTCACAGCAAAGGTTACACAGAGCTTATATAGACACATGCATTCTCAATAGATATTTTCTTCTTTTGAGGTAGGTGACTGTACACCCTGATGGGATACCACATCACTACTTAATCTAATTACCTTAATTTCCCATAACCTAATTATTTGCCACAGGCCACCTTAATACCTATTTTGCCATAAGGCTTAGTGGTACTTGGTCAAAACCGTCTGTTGAAGTAAAAGTACTATGAAAGTTTTTTTTATCTATTTAAATCAGTAAACAAAGTTTTCAAGTGTAATTTTGAAGGATGAGATGTAGCCAACTGCTGAGTGAAGAAAACAAGAGTGGGGGCTAGGTAAGCAGAGGAAGATGGATCTATCTGGCTCAGTTGTAAGTCGAACTTGTAACATGGGGATAAAAAAGGAGGGAAGAGATGAGGACTGAAGGACTACTACTAGGGTGACTGGAAAGGATGTGTAAGAAAACTGGGCTTATGAACGATTAAGTGACTGATATTCTGTAAGAAAAATTTACATGGAAACTCACATCGTATATATCACATCACTTGTCTGATAAGTTTCATTTAGGCTCTAGAACAAATATATATTTAGGTTCTAGAACAGATTTTGTGGGAGAAATACGGTGACAGAGTAGGGTGGAATACCAAAAAACCAAACAACACCCTTCCTCCTTCCCCCCCAAAAAACAAACAAACAACAACAACGAAAACAGAAAAACAATTTCACACTGCCAGTGGGAGTTACACAACTCTTCCCAAATGTTAGTGAACATCAACATTCTCTGGAGAAGAAAGGGTCTCTCAGTGCATAATACATCCATTCCCCTAAAGGCCAAACCTTATTGTTCTTCCCTTTATTTTTCATTTTTATTTTTTGGACACAGGGTCTTAGCTGTGTGGCCCAGGTTGTAGTACAGTTGCATAATCATGACTCAGTGTAGCCTAGAACTCCAAGCTTCAAGTGTGATCTCCCACCTCAGCCTCCTGAGCAGCTAGGATTACAGGTGCACACCACACTGGAATACTTTTTTTTTTTTTTGGTAGAGACAGGGCTCTTTACTTAATGAAGTTAAATGTCATCCACCTCCAGAAATCTGAGTTCTATTTTTATCCTTCTTCCCTGTGTCTCAAGTTTTCCATATATCTCTACATGTGTTTTTCGTTCCCATTCTCTGATTCCTTGGATTTTGATGTTTCTTCCTTTCCAGGGTGTCCTAGTCCATTGGCTCTTAACATCCTAGACAAGTGTTCCCAAAACCAACAAACTACAGTTCCAATGACTGGCTGTTGACCACCACTGTGCTGTTCAAACCTCTTCTAAGTGAAAACTCAGGATCTGGCTTCTTCCCCTTCACTGTCTCCTCCCACCTTCCTTTTCTTCACTCTTTCCCTAAACCCCATTCCCTAAATTTCAACTACATTTTCTGAGTGAAATAATCTAAATCTGCATCTCTATAACCAATCTTTCTCAAGCATTAGTACCCATAATGAAATTTCTTGCTGGACCTTTCTACCAAGACATGTGAGCAGCTATTAAAACTTATCACACCTAAAATTAAGCTTCTACGTCTCACCTTCAAACCATTCCTTTCATTGCCTCCCTTTTCCAGACTCATGCCTATCTTGCCTAATCCACATTTGAGATGCCTCAAAGTTACCTTATTTTTGATTTCCCACTGCCATCACCCTAGTTATATATAAGAATTAAAACTTAGCCTCTTCCTTTCTTTCAAATACATCCCACTATCAATCCTGCATGAAAGCCTAGGGTTTTAATCCACTTAATTTACTGGTCAACAGATCCCTACAAACAGCTCATCTGCAGCCTAATATGGCCTACATGGAATTGTTAGTCATTTTTATTTAGTATTTTTAAAACTGTGATAAAAACACATACATAAAATTTACTATCTTAACCATTCCTAAATGTATATTTCAGTAGTGTTGAGTATCCATTAGTCATATGTGAAAACACAGTTCGCCAGCTCACAATAATTAGCAGATGAGAACTGCCTGACCACCCCCGGCTGCTGCAGGTGGAGACCACTAATCCCCTTCGCTGTTAGGCCAGTAGCTGAGAACCAGAAAGTCACTGAAATGGAAGACCATGTTAATTGTATACTTTTCTTCAAGTTTAATACCATTAAAATGTCAAAATTAAAACCATGCAGGATCACTGAAAAAATGTAAGAATGAATAAAACTCCATATAAACTTTAGTCACATTCTACCTGTGTGTAAGCATAGCCTTTTTTTTTTTTTTCCAGACAGGGTCAAACTCTGTGGCCCAGATTGGAGTGCAGTGGCCTGATCTCAGCTCACTGCAATCATCTCGGCCCCCGAGCTCAGGTGATCCTCCTGCCTCAGCCTCCACGGTAGCTGGGACCACAGGTGGCACCACCATGCCCGGGTAATTTTTTGTAGAGGTTTTGCCATGTTGCCTAGGCTGGGTCTCTTTTCCTTCAAAAAAAATTCACATGGCTTGCCTACGTAAGGATTTACATTAAGCTCTGGAGAAAAATTTTTTAAATATGGAATCTATAAATGCCAAACACCTTCACTTGGCTCTAAATATGGTCTATAATTTGGTCCCACATTATTTTTCTGGTCTCACTCCCTATTATGTTAGTTAAACTCAACTATGCATAATTCTGGGATGACCCGGATGTTGCTATTGCGTGGCTTTACTCAATGCCACGGTACAATGGTTTCAAAGCAGGTTCTGGGGCCAGACTCTCCAGGTTCAAAGTCTGACTTCACCACTTATTACTACATGACACTGGACAAGCTAATTTATATGCCTCACTTGCCCATCTGCAAAATGGGGATACAGTTTTGATAGGGTTGCTCTGGGAATGAGTTAATTCACGTAATGCTTAGAACGCTGCTTCTACCACACACACAAACATGAGCTATTATTTTTCCTGCAACCTGAATGCCCTCCTTCCAGGTGCGCTCAATCCCATTTCCCTGATGACCCCATCAGAAATGACTTCCAGTCCCCCACAGCGCTCTGAGAGCATTTTACGACCCGAACAGATTTCGCCAAATTCCGAAGACACGGGTTCCCCTCGGCACCATGAGGTGAGTGCTCCTGACCGCGCCACTGGGTCGTGCCCAGACGTGGACGCTGCCTAGAGCAGCAGGTCCACACTCCCCTGAACCAGGCGCCGGTGGGCGGTAGTAACGCGCTGAGGCCTGCTCCCTCCTTAAAATGCGTACACATCTACTTCACATTTTCGCGCGGTGGCTGCGGATCTAGGAAAGTCTTTGTGAACAGGAAAATGCTGTACAGATGTAAACGGGAGCTTCCTCCGGGATGTGGCACGCCCGAGCGCCCCGAGTTACACTAGGTTGGAGGCTCAGAGAAGAAAAAGGGATTGGGGGCAAGGCTTCGCGTCACGGGATAAGGTCCCTGGCCTCCTGTCATGGATGGTGGCGCTCAGGGCCCAGGGTCGCCATCTCTGCGCTCGTGCCTGCGGATATCTGCACCGCAGGCCTCAGCGTCCGCCCCGATCAGGCCTAGCCGTGCCGCCGCAGCAGCTGCAGCCGCAGGAGGGCTGACAATGTCCAGGCCTCTAGCCGGACCCAGGCTTACCTCCCGCGGCGGAGCAACCAGAAGCGACCCGAAGTAAAAGGCGGGGCCCAAGATGGCCGCCGGGGCCTCGCCTCAGCCCCGCCCACATGATGCCCCGCCCCTCCAGTCCCGCTCACTCTCAATTTTAACTCTGAGAACCCGCCCTTCTCCAGTCCAGTCCCCACGGCCCCTTTTGCACTTTGCACTTCCCGGCAGCCTCCGCGTGGGCGTCCCCTCCAACTCTTGTCTTCGCCCGCGTTTCCACTCTTTGTGGTTACTAGGACCAACGAGGAGGGCGTTTAAGATTAGTCCCTGTCACCTTGTCTGGGACCAGTCTGCTGTGCGTGCTCGGACTCTTCCCAGAGCCAGCAGCAAGAACCCGAGGCATTAATAAACTTGAGGTCGGCCGGGCGCGGTGGCTCAAGCCTGTAATCCCAGCACTTTGGGTGGCCGAGACGGGCGGATCACGAGGTCAGAAGATCGAGGCCATCCTGGCTAACACGGTGAAACCCCGTCTCTACTAAAAAATACAAAAACACTACGGGCGCCTGTAGTCCCAGCTACTCGGGAGACTGAGGCAGGAGAATGGCGTGAACCCGAGAGGCGGAGCTTGCAGTGAGCCGAGATCCGGCCACTGCACTCCAGCCTGGGCAACAGCGCGAGATTCCGTCTCAAAAAAAAATAAAAATAAAAAAATAAACTTGAGGTCTAGCTTCACTTCACTCGTGCAGAGGGTTTCCGTGTCACTTATGTAGAAACTAGGGGCTAATTTCAACTCTCCCAACTCCTCTGACCCAAGACTATCCAAATCACCTACTTGGTAGCTGGAGATAAACAAGAATCCTTTGAAATCTACAGTGGCTGACACGCTGTGGGAGCTCCATCAGTTTCCGGTTTACCCCTCACTTCCCTCAATAAAAATTAAGTTGAACTGACTAAGATTTGCTAGTTGATAATTTACAGCAAATCTTCCCTTTCGGTCTCTCTGATTTAAGCAAACTGTTGAGTGTACTTTGCCTCTTGGGAAATTAAATCTGACTACAACAGAGCTAAGTATTTTTCAGCAACGGTTAGACTGACATTGTAAATACACAATCTGATAGCTGGGGCTGGCCTCAAGCGCCTGTAACCTGTGCTATTACCCAGGCCCCCAGAACAGAAGGACACTACATTTTCTCTCAATAAGTGTTGAACCGGGGCCCCACATTTGTGTTTGGAATTGGGCTCTACAAATTGTGGAGCTATGGGAGCTGACTTAAGTGTGGATGAGCTGCCACACAGATTACCTGCCAGAATCTATTGTGTGGCTCAGGCCCATTTTGCTATAGTGATCTTTGGACTAGATTAACCTGTGGACTGAACCTGTGGATCAGTTGGAACTCAGACTGAAAATAATGTTTTCAGTCAAAATAATGTTTTTATTTTGAGAAAGCATTGAAGTAAATTGTTTTAAACTTTCTTTTTACTATTTTTAAATATAAATAATTGAAAAGGGGATTTTCTTCAGTTTCAAAACTGAAACAGAATAAATGAATACCTAAGTTTACAAGTTCTTTATAACTGATGTTTGAACAAAGAGAAATAATTAATTAAATGATAAATTCACCTAACAAGTGGGCTGCTGTGAGGTGCAGACTAGCCAAAGAACTGCAAGTGTGAAGTTCTTTTCTAAAGGGTTTTTGTCTTAATACAGTGTGAGAATAATCAAAACTAAAATTTCTTTTACCCAGCATAAATAAAATGTTAATAGATCCACAAAAGTCAATTTCTTAAAAATATTAAGAATATATGTAATTATTATTATTATTTGGACATGGAAGCAAAGAAGGCTGAAATCAGAAATTAAGGTTGACATTTTAAAAAATGACACTACCAGTAAAAATGGATAAATATTAAGTACACAAAGAAATAGTCTAAAAATTATGTGTAAATGTGTGGCTGAGAGGATTTAGGACTCTTGGTTTGAACTAAAATGAGTGGGAATATAATCTTAAGGAGGCAATAAAGGGATACAATGAAAATGAGAAAAAGTCAAATATACTTGAAGCTTATAAGAAAAGAGATTGTTTTAGTCAGTTCCAGCTTAACAGAAATTTATTTCTCACCATTCTAAAAGTCTGGGACGTCCAAGATCAAGGTACTGAGGAATTCTGTTCCTGCTGAGAGCCCTTTTCCTCATTTGCAGAGGAATACCTTCTTGATGTTGTCTCACTTGGTGGGTGGGGTGAGGAGAGCTCTGGTTCCTTCATCTTATTATAAGGCCACCAGTTCCATTCACATGGACTCCACCATCATGGTGTAATTATCTCCCAAAGTCTCCATCTCCAAATATCATCATGTTAAGGATTTAGGGTTCAATGTTTGAATTCTGGGGGACACAAACATTCAATCCATAGCAGAGATGGTTTTAGAGAGTCTAGAAAAGGCACCATACATAGAGAGTAATATAATCTCTTGGGTGTCAAATATGCTATGAGAAGTGTCCTTGTAGCTTTTCCACAGACTGGAACAGGATTTCTCAACCTCGGCACTATTGACATTTGGGGCCAGATGATTCTGTGGAGGCCTATCCTGTGCATTGTAGGATGTTTAGTAACGTCCCTGACCTCCACTAGCTAGATGCTGGTATCACCCCTAACAAGCTTAGGTACCCAAAACGTCTCTAGACATTGCCAAATGTCCATGGAAGGAGGGGTTGGGGGACAGGAGGGTTGCAAAATTGCCCCTGGTTAAGAACCACTGGCCTAAACATTTTTCAAAATTATCTTTATTTTGATTCTATTCTTATCTAGTGACATTTTGGAAAAGAATAGCCTCCATTGTTATTTAATAAATCAGAACTTAGGTTAAAAATGCTTTAGTCTCGGGTGAGTCTAGCTGAGTGATACATTTTCCCGAAGACTTACCACCTCTGAGCATGATATTCACCTTACAAAACTGAGTTTCTGAATGTGTACTCTGAGGACCAGACCTTGGATCATGGGAACTGAACCAAGTACTGAAAACTTGTAGCCCTATGCCACTGTTCCATCTTGTAGCCCTATGCCATGGTTCCATCTGGACTTCGTTATCTCAGTTCTAACTGCAGAGTGCAATACAACAAGTACAAACAAGCCTTTCAGGCTCATGCTCATGTTGGCAAATGTCCAAATTTCACATATTTCAATTTTATTTATTTATTTATTTATTTATTTATTTAAGATAGAGTCTTGCTGTGTCACCCAGGCTGGAGTACAATGTTGCATTCATAGCTCACTATAACCTCAAACTCCTGGGCTTAAGTGATCTTACTGCCTCAGCCTTCTGAGTAGCTGGCACTACAGGCGTGTGCTAGCACGCCCAACTACTTTTTGTATTTTTAGTAGAAATGGGGTCTTGCTGTGTTGCCCAGGCTGGTCTTGAACTCTTGAGCTCAAGTGATCCTCCCACTTCAGCCTCCCAAAGGGCTGGGTTTATAGGCATGAGCCATTGAACCCAGCTGTATCTGGCCTCAATTCTGTTAACTTTTTTTTTTATTCTTAAATCCTAAAGGCTATATTTCTTTTTCACCACACATTCAAAAAAATCAAGTTAGTGTGTGATTGCACAGAGCTAGAACTTTGTGTTAGCCATTATTGTTAATTTTGTTAGCATGAGAACTAAAACTATAGATTTTTTCCTATTCAAAGTGACTCCTATTCTTTTATCACCTTTTGCTCAATTACAGTACTCTTACAGTTTCTTAACATCCTATGTGTTTGTTGATCCACAGTTTGTCAGTTTATTCATAATTTTCAAAGTTCCATTGGTAGCTTATTAGAACCAAAACAAACTCTGACCATCTGTTAATCATTGGCACATATGAAAACTGACAAAAGGCCAGTTCACTAACTTTTGGTTAATACACATAAATCTGCTTTGGTGTAAGGTTAGTATCTTGCTAGCGAGACTAGCTATGCTTTCATGATCCTTTTCTCAATAATGCCAACTGCTTCTTTAGGTCGTTTCTAAAATGCCTCCTGGTCACTTACACATTCCCCAGCATACCTTAAACATGCTTCTCTAATTACTTTTAAACACGGAGAGTGAAGTAAAATAAACAATTTCATAGACAATAAGGCAACTAAAAAGCTCAGATTACCATTATAACCATGGCTGGGATTTTGCTAAAGGAAACTAAGAATTTAGAAGAAAATTGGGGTTTTATGTATCCTCCAAAAGTCAGTCACTCTAGATATTGTATCATTATCTTTTTAGGCTTAGAACTAGGACAACTTCCTTGGTTATAAAGAATCAGCTGTTAGGTAGAAATCCCCTGCAGATATGCCATCTTGGCCTTACTGCAAGGACTATTATATCCACAAGTCACCCCAAATTTCCCTCTCTCTTTGCGTCCCTACATGAAAACAATTTAGAAGTTCCATTTTCTTTGTCCCATATCTTCCCTCCCACTCTCGCTCTCTCAATAGACAGATAGATGGATCTATTTGTCTGTCTGTCTATCTATCTATCTATCTATCTATCTATCTATCTATCTATCTATCT
>NC_045455.1:70073391-70318874 GCF_002776525.5 Piliocolobus tephrosceles | reverse complement strand
TCTATCTATCTATCTATCTATCTATCTATCTATCTATCTATCTATCTACCTACCTACCTACCTACCTACCTATAGTCATGAGTTGCTTTATGACAGGGGTATGTTCTGAGAAATGCATTGATAGGTGGTTCTGTCATTATGGGAATATCACAGGGTATACTTACACAAACCTAGATGGTATAGCCTACTGCCCCCCTAGGCTATGTGGAACAGTCTGTGTTCCTAGGCTATAAACCTGTACAGCATGTTACTGTACTAAATACTGTTGGTAACTGTCACACAATGGTGTTTGTGTATCTAAACACAGCTAAATATAGAAAAGGTACAGTAAAAATGCAGTATTATAATCTTATGGGACCACTATAGTGTATATAATAAGTTATTGAACAAAACATTGTAATGCAGCACATGGCTGCATCTGTACACACACATGCTGAAAATATTACTATTAAGAAACACTTGCTATATGCTAAGCACTATGAATGAAGATGACATCACTACCAAGTTATCCCTCCAGGTTCATGATCTGTAGCTCCCTCATAATTCCATCCTATGCTGAAGTTGTATTGAGCTACTTCCCTCCTAACCATAATCTAAACACCCCATGCTCTTATACCATCTTGATTTTGCACATGCTGTTCCTTTTGCCTGTCCCACAACACACCGCTCACCATGCACAATTTACCTTACAAACTTACATGCTTTTCATTTCCCAGCTCAAATGCACATTCCCCAGGGAAACTTTTTGAACTGCTTAGATAAAGCTAAGCACTCTTCAGTGCACCTTTAGCCCTTATACAGCCACACCTCTATTGTGGCACCTGACATTGCATTGCAATCTTGAAGATAAGGAAGTTTCTGAAAGGCAGGAGCTGAGTCACATTCTAGCTCTAATACTTGCAAATCGTAGGCACACAAGTGGCTTTAGAATTTATGAATGGTTACTATGGTCTGGGTATTTGTGTCTCTCCAAAATTCCTATGTGGAAATTTCATCTCTAATGTGTTGGTGTTAAGAGGTGGGGCCTTTTAGAAGTGATAAAGTGATGACGGTGGATCCCTCATGAATGGGATAAACACCCTTATAAAAGAAGCCCTTAACCGACACTCACTCTGCTGATGCCTTGATCTGAGACTTTCTAACATCCAGAACTGTGAGCAGTAAATTTCCGTTGTTCATAAATTATCTAGTCTAAGGTATTTTGGTATAACAGCCCAATATAACTAAGACAAAGGTTTAATAATTATCATGTTTTCAGGATTGAAATACATTTATTTACTCTTTATAGAATGCAGAAGTAAATTTTTATTTTCTTTCTATAAAAGAACATGAAGGAAACAAAAGCTTAGCATAAAACAGTGATGCTATCCATTTGTTAAATGGTTAACATTTTGACAGATTATGAAATCAACGTTTTAAAATATCCCTTTTGGGTTATTCAACAAAGCTGGACGCAAACATCCTTGTTTAAATTGCTAACATTATTCTCTTGTACTTTTCCCCCTAATTGCAAATTTGTTTTTAAATTTCTTAGTTTAATTGATTTTCTCACAGACACATGTACTCGGTCTATTGATAGAAACATTTTCTTTGGGTTTGCATACTAATTTCATAACCTAAAATAAAATTGTTTTACAGTTTTGAAATAAAGCAATTTGCCCTTTTAGTTTAGAGATTAAATACTGCTTTAAATATTAAATCATGAAAACAGATATTTTTTAGAGGGAGGTGATGTTCTAGTTACCTACTGCTTTGTAGCTAGCCACACCAGAGCTTAGTGGCTTAAAGTGGTAATTTATTATTATCTCTCATGGGTCCAGGGGCTGACAGACTTAGCTGGTGCATCTCATTTGGGTTTCTTCATCCAGTTGCAGTCAGATGGTTGCAGGTTGGGTTGCTGATAGCTTCTTCGGTTCCCTATCTGGTTCTTGGGCTGGAATGGCAGGAACAACTGGAGGCTGCTGGAGCATCTTCTCTCCACCTGGCTAGCTTGGGTTTCCTCACAGCATGGTAGTCTCAGGGTAGTTTGACTTCCTACATTAGGTCTGGCTTCCCCCTGTCAAGCATTGCAAGAAGCCCAGGCAGAAGCTGCAACACTTCTTATGACAAAGTGGGTAGGGAAAACTCTCTCTGTTTTTCCTCTACTCTCACACCACAGCAATTGTCAACACAGAAGAAGTCTTCTGTGACCAAATGTGTGAGTTTTGTTCCCCACACACCAAGCAGCAGACACCAGCAGACACTAACAACATGGCAGCTTTAGGGCAGTCAGATTTTTTACATAGTGACCCAGGACTCTAAAGGCAAGTGTCTCAAGAGAGAGGCAGAAACTGTGTGGCTTTTTCTGACCTAGTGATAGAAGTCCACACAGTGTGGCCTATTGGTCACAGTAGTCACAAACTACCTAGAATTCAGGAGAGGGGACTGGATGAGAGAAGTGTCAAAGAATCTGTGGACACATTTTCAAAACCACCACACTTACTTGGACATTTAGACCGTTATAGTTTTGTTTATTACAACAGCACAGCAGTGAGTATGAGTGATATGGTTTGGTTCTGTGTCCCCATCCAAATCTCATGTCGAATTGTAATCCTCAGTGTTGGAGGAGGGGCCTGGTGGGAGGTGACTGGATCATGGGGACAGACATCCCCCTTGCTGTGCTTGTGATAGTGAGTTCTCACTAGTTGTTTATAAGTATGTAGCACTTCCCCCTTCTCTCTCTCTCTCTCTCCTGCTCTGCCATGTGAAGATGTGCCTGCTTCCCCTTCCTTCATGATTATAAGTTTCATAAGGCCTCCCCAGCCATGCTTCCTGCACAGCCTACAGAACCGTGAATCAATTAAACCTCTTTTCTTTGTAAATTACCCAGTCTCAGGTAGTTGTTTATAGCAGTATGAGACCAAACTAATTCAATGTGTGTATCTTTGTATATACCTTTGTGCACACAGCAAGTATTCTTGCAAGGTATATTTCCTAGAAAGAGAATTGCTGCTGCACAGGGATTGGACATAGTCTTAGAAGTGGAATTACTAAGTCAAAATATATTCTCCTTTTTAAGCTTCCCAACACAAATTGCCAAAATATCAGCTAGAACGCTTACGCCACTTAACATCCCTGCCCACATGTCCTGTTCTCTTTTTATGCTCGCTTCGTTCTGCAATGTTCTTCAATAGTGGGACGCTTCACTTTTTATTATTTATTTATCTATCTATCTATCTATCTATCTATCTATCTATCTATCTATCTATTTATTTATTTTTGAGACAAAGTCTCACTCTTTCGCCCAGGCTGGAGTGCAGTCGTGTGATCTCAGCTCACTGCAACCTCTGCCTCCTGAGTTCAAGCAATTCTCCTGCCTCAGCCACCCAAGTAGCTGAAACTACAGGTGTGTGCCACCATGCCCAGTGAATTTTTGTGTTTTTAGTAGAGACAAGGTTTTACCACATTGTCCAGGCTGGTCTCGAACTCCTGACCTCGTGATCCATCTGCCTTAGCCTTCCCAAATGCTGGGATTACAGGCATGAGCCACCGTGCCTGGCTCCATATATGTATATATATACTTTTTTTTTTTTGAGACAGTTTGACTCTTGTCACCCAGGCTGGAATGCAATGGCATGATCTTGGCTCACTGCAGCCTCAGCCTCCTGGGTTCAAGCGATTCTCCTGCCTTAGCCTCCCAAGTTGCTGGGATTACAGGCACCCACTACCACACCCAACTATTTTTGTATTTTTAGTAGAGATGGGGTTTCACCATGTTAGCCAGGCTGATCTTGAACTCCTGACCTCAGGTGATCCATCCACCTCAGCCTCCCAAAGTGCTGGTATTACAGGCGTGGGCCACTGCACCCGGCTCGCTTCACACTTTGTGGTGGGAAACCTGAAGCACATTTTGCTACAAAGTCCCAATAGGAACTCAGAAATCACAAAGAAGTCTTTAACTCTAGTTATAATTCTCTAATGGGATATTTTGATGAATGCGTTATCTTTGATGTGCACAATATATTAAAGATAACAGAAAATTCTACACCTAGACTTCACTACCTGCCATTATCTCCCTGCCTTCAGTACAGTTGTGTGTACAGAATGACACTATGAGGTTATTTTCTTATATAGACAGTTAAGATTTAAAAAATGTAACATTTGAAATAGCTGTACAGAATATTTATAAAGTAGTTCAGTGACTGGTTACAAAGTCTCCTATAAGTATTTCTCTTAGCACTAACAGTCTAGATGAAAGTTTGTTTTTCCTGATAAATGAGCATACTTCTGTCTATCAGTTAGAACTATGAATTGTACTTTATTCTTTGTCCTGGTTTTCAGGATGCTCAGAATCAAGTTTTACCCCTTACTGTAGCATTACAGTATTTACTTTAATTACAATGTTTAAATAAAGGTTTTCTTTTCTCCTCTTTTACTTCTCATTTCTCTCTTTCCGGGGGATATGTTTGGCTCTTACTGCAATTAATTGCCCTTCAATCATTTTTAGAAGATGGAGCAGGAGGGTCAAATTATAAATTAATTGATAAAAGTTATGTCTTTAATTTGCAATACAGGTGATTTAGGGGCTAGGCTGAATATGTAGTTGTTTTTGTGTATAACCTAGAAGCAGTTTAAAAATTTCAGTGTGGGTTATTTTGCTGTTTACTTTTTGTGCTTGACAAAGGAGTCTAGAAGTAATCAAAAGCTTATTTTAGGTTTAATCTACTTTTGTTTTTATAAACTATGTTTAACAAAACATCTAATGGCTTATTTTATAGCACAGAGCTAACTATAGAAGAGTTTTTGCACATTTTAACATTTTGCATTGATAAAATATGACTCTAGGTTGACACCTTGAGATAATCTATGCCTCTGATTCTCTGTTTTTGAGACATGATTGTATTTGAGATCTTATTTTTTAATTTTTGTTTTTATGTGTTACTTTGAAAATGTGACATGGGAGGCTGCTCCAATTTCCAAATATCATGGGAAAATAGAATTTACATTTCATAGTTACATATACATTTATTTTGCTACTGATTTAATTTTGTGTCCCTTCTATAAATATTTTATGAACTAGGTAAAATCAGTTCTGACTTTCACTCACTAAACTCAAAAATACTTTCTCAATAGCTGGGGATAGTCGTGCACTTCTATAGTCCTAGCTACTCTGAAGGCTGACGGGGGAGGATGGAGTCTATCTTGGGCAACATAGCAAGACCCCTTTTCTTTTTCTTTTTCCTTTTCCTTTCTTTTTCTTTCTCCTTTTCCTTCCTTCCTTCCTTCCTTCCTTCCTTCCTTCCTTCCTTCCTTCCTTCCTTCCTTTCTTTCTTTCTTTCTTTCTTTCTTTCTTTCTTTCTCTCTCTCTCTCTCTCTCTTTCTTTCTTTCTTTTAAATTATGCTTTAAGTTCTGCAATGCATGTACAGAATGTGCAGGTTTGTTACATAGGTATACAAGTGTCATGGTGGTTTGCTGCACCCATCAACCCATCATCTACATTAGGTGTTTCTCCTAATGCTCTCCCTCCCTCAGACCCCCACCCCCTGACAGGCCCTGGTGTGTGATGTTCCCCTCCATGTGTCCATGTGTTCTCATTGTTCAGCTCCCACTTATGAGTGAGAACATGTAGTGTCTGGTTTTCTGTTCCTGTGTTAGTTTGCTGAGAATGATGGTTTCTAGCTTCATCCATGTCCCTACAAAGGACACGAACTCATCCTTTTTTATGGTTTCATAGTATTCCATGGTGTATATGTGCCACATTTTCTTTATCCAGTCTATCACTGATAGGTATTTGGGTTGGTTCCAAGTCTTTGCTATTGTGAATAATGCTTCAATAAACATACATGTGCATGTCTTTATAGTAGAATGATTTATAATCCTATGGGTACATACCCAGTGATGGGATTGCTGGGTCAAATGGTGTTTTTGGTTCTAGATCCTTGAGGAATTGCCACACTGTCTTCCACAATGGTTGAACTAATTTACACTCCCACCAACAGTGTAAAAGTGTTCCTATTTCTCCACATCCTCTCCAGCATCTGTTGTTTCCTGACTCTTGAATGATCGCCATTCTAACTGGCATGAGATAGTATCTTCATTGTGGTTTTGATTCACATTTCTCTAATGACCAGTGATGATGAGCTTTTTTTCATATGTTTGTTGGCTGCATAAATGTCTTCTTTTGAAAACTGTCTGCTAGTAAATGGCAGAGCTGGGATTTGCTTCTGTTAGTTGGAATTCTGAGTTTGTGTGCTTAACTGCCATTCCATACTGCCGATAATAATAATCTTCATCAATAATCATGAGGAAGATACTGATCCTATACATTATTTTTCTTATCAAAGCACTCTAGACTGAACAAATTAATAATTTCCCCTAGTCACAGCTAATGAAAACAACAAGGAACTAATTTTAAAAATATAAAAAATTAGGTGCAAGAATATGGCTTTATTTTTTGTCACTGGGCAAAGTAAATTCGTTCATTATATCTCTGGATCTCTAGTTATACTATTATCCATTTATTTATTCTTTCACCCACAAATAATCATTGCTTGCTTACCATATGCATGGTACTTTTCTAGATACTGGAAATAAAGAAATAGACAAGTCAAAGTCTCTGCTTTCATAGGGCTTACTTTTTCTTTTTTTTCTTTTCTTTTGAGACAGGGTCTCACCTTTGCCTAGTCTGGAGTGCAGTGGTGCAACCACAGCTCACTGCAACCTTGACCTCCTGGGCTCAAATGATCCTCCCATCTCAGTCTCCTACATAGCTGGGACTACAGGCACTTGCCACCATGCCTGGCTAATTTTTTTTTTTTTTTTGTAGAGATGGGGTCTTTCTATGTTGCCAGGGCTGGTCTTGAACTACTGGATTCAAATGATCCTCCTGCCTTGGCCTCCTGAAGTGCTAGGATTACAGGTGTGAATGACAGCCCAAGCTTACTTTTTCTAAAAGCATGGGAAAATACCATTATTTCTCAGTAAAACAAAATTTTTTTATATATATTAACTCAGTTAACAGCATCAAATATCTTTGCATAAAGTTAATTTTGTCTTTACAGCTTATAAACTGATTCACAAGGAGATACATGACCTTAGTCAAAGCACTGGTACAGCTAGAAATAAAGCTTAAGGTTAGATTGCTATGAAGCCAGGTGATCTGGCTCCAGCTCAAATACTAGATAAACCTAATTCTTTGGAGCAGAACAAAGCTTGCAAAAAAGCAGTATTTGTCCCACAAAATGGAACCTGATTACTGTTTGCAAATGTTAACAGCTTTTAGCCCACACTAGTTGTACTTGAGAAGACACAGCCAAAATGTCTCAATAATTATTAAATTCTGACCTTTTCCAGTCCACCTCCTACTAAAGTAATTCATATAACCTGGAAGTCAGCAATGTTGCAGAAACCCCCTAGAAGCATTATGCTGTGAAAAAGAGACAGGATTAAAGAGCCAGATCTAAAAGTGCTTTCATAGAAATCAATAAGGGGAAGAAAGAACAGAGTTTAAAAGATATATGAGTAAAATGACTTAGCAGAGATAGTAATATGAGAAAAAGAGGAGAGATGTTTATAAACCAGAACCTGATTTGGAATGGAAGAAATGGGAAATAGTGCCAAGATTATTTTAAATTTATTGGAAGTGGGAAGGGAATAGTGGCAACATTATCATTATATTTGAACTGACTGGTATAGAAAGGACAATTCTTGCAAAACTGCCAATTTTCTGGAGTTTCATAGGCTTGTATATTTGAGGAATACACTTAGGTGAAGTTAGAGCTCACAAAACAATTTATATCTGATTTTAAATTTTATCATGTTACCAAACTGGCTAGTAAATGAACTTTCTTTATAAATCTGGTCCCACATTTCTCAGAGTGGGATTGAGAAACTGCAATTCCGTGGGATAGTATTTAGGTTTATGTTTCTGTGATTAAATGTGGGAATGGTAGGTTGAACAAAAGATGTCACCGAGTCTTCAAGGTGCTAGTTTACAGTATGCATCTCCCATTGGGGGTTATAGTTTCTTTTTTTGTCTTTGAGCATTCTGAAAGCTTCATGTAATCTGGAACTTTGATTTAATATTATACCACTTTAATGTAAGAACTTTGTAACTGTATAGTTCTATTTCCCTGCTCCTCATTATTTTATTTCTTGTTATCATGACTCTTAGATCTACAAACATTATAAAACTATAGAAGTGTGCTATAGAAGTAGTATTGTAACTTTTACTTTAAACAGGCAAACATTTTGTCATAATAAAATAATTAAGAGAAGAAGTGGCAAATAACACATCCTTTTAATATTTGCCACTTTCAGTATTCTTCATTTCTTCCAATACATATTAATTTCCTCCCGGTATCATTTCTTTCAGACTGAAGATCTTGTAACTTTCTTAGTGTTCAAATCTGCCTATAACAAATTCTCCCAATTTTTGTTTACTGAAAAAAATGCCTTCATTTTGTCTTTACTTTTAAAGAATATTTTTGTTGGTGGATATAGAATTTTAGGTTGCCATTTGTTTTTTCTCTTTAAAAATGTTTTTCTATTGTCTTCTGGCCACCATAATTTTAGGTGACAATTTAGTTATTTATTTGTAATGTTGTCCCCTGTATGCAGTGTGTCTTCCCTTGCTCCTCTGGCAGCTTTTCAAGATTTTCTATTTCTTTTTGGGTCTTCAGCCATTTAACTATGATGTACCTAGGAATGATTTTCTTTTCATTAATTCTACTTGAGCTTCAGTGAATTTTTTAAATATGTAAATTTATGTTTTTAACCAAATCTGGGTGTATTTTGACCATAGTATTTTTTCAAATTTTTTTTCTGTCCAATTTTCTCTCTCCTCTTCTAGTGGAACTGTAATTATTCCTCCAAATGAATTCCAATGTTAGATATTTTAACATTAATGCACAAGTCACCCTGGCTCCATTAAATTTAAAAAGTTAGTTTCACTTTCTGTTCCTCAGGTTGAATAAGTTCTACTGATCTATCCTCAGGTTCACTGATTCTTTTTCCTACTGTCTCCAATTTGCTGTCCAGCCCAGCTAATGAATACTTTATTGCAGAATATTATGCTTTTCAGTTCTAAAAACTCTATTTGAATTTATAATATCTTCCATTTCTCTCTTGAGATTTTCCACATTTGCTCATTCATTATGACCATGTTTTTCTTTAAGTCCTCAAACATTTTTAACAGCTATTTTAAAGTACCATCTGCTAATGTTGACATCTTGTTCATCTTGGGGGTGGTTTCCACTGACTAATTTTTCTCTTAATTATGAGTCACATTTTCCTTTTCTCTTCACATGTCTAATAATTTTTGGTAATATGTTGGATAATGCTAATGACATGTGGTTTGGTGTTTGGATTATGCTGTATTATCTCCAGGGTAGTGAATTTTTATCAGTAGGCACTTCATTTACTGACAATCCTTTCATTTTTTTAGTCCTGTCAGACCTTTCTGATGGTAGGCAGGTCACTTTTGGTTTGAATTTATTCTTAGGGCATACCCCTTAGCCTGGTATATGCTTTTTATTCCTATCATATGGTGTTTCTTGAGTGACAATTTAATATGTGAAATGCTCAGTGACATCTCTCTACTCTGGTTGGGATGGACTCTAATATCTTCCAGTGTTGCATAACTTCTGGTGTCACTCAGCCCTAAAACACATGATCTTTGTTTGGTCTCATGAAGTCTTGTCTTGTGCATGTTTGTGTCAGACCTAGCCAAGGGCCCCTGTGAATCCTCATGCAGAATTCCGGAACCAACTTTGTATAGTTCCCTCTTCTCAGGTACTTTCACAAATTCTAGCTACTTCAGCAGCCCGGAACTCTAATCTTTGCCTCCTCAGGTCAATAATATCACTGCTGTACTTAGGCCCCACCTTTATGACCTGTGGCAGGAGAGTGCCACTAAGAAAAAAACTTGGGCAATTATGGGACTCATCTTGTGGTTTTCCTTTTCTCAGGGATCACGGTGCTTCACTGCTTGTTTTTCAGTACATGAAAACATACTGCTGCGTTTTGCTAGGGGTAGAATTTTCTTCAGCGGAAGGACAGGTACAGTGCTAGTTACTCTGTCATAATTGGTAGTGGTAATCAGAGTATATTCACTGTCTTTTTTAAGAAATCATGTTTACTGAGGTATAATTTATAAATAGCAAAACTTACCTCTAAACTGCATAGGTCAATAAGTATCTGTAGTTATGTAACCCACACCACAAACAAGGTACAAGTACAGAAAATTTCCATTTCCCCTCAAAAGTTTCTTTGTATCCTTTCTCCCACCTCCTGCCCCTGGCAAACACTGATGTAATTTCTATTCCTTTAGTTTTCATCCTTGAGTGTTAGTCCATTGTCAGAATGTATCAAAATGTATTTATTGATTCACCAGTTTATGCACCTTAGATTATTTCTAGATTTTGGCTTTTATGAATACATCTTCTATAAGTATCTACATATAGGTCTTTGTGTGAACCTAGGTTTTCATTTCTTTTGGGTGAAGATGTAGGAGTGAGATTTCTGAGTTGAATGATAGGTATGTTTAACTTTATAAGAAACTTGGCAAATTATTTTCCAAAGTGTCCGTAACATTTTGTATCCCCAGTAACAATGTATGAGAGTTCTAATTGCTACACATGTCCACTGGCGTTTTACCATAAATTATGATAATCAAACTGAATTCAAAATATGAGGGATCATATCTTTGCTTAAAACTAATATGAGCTATTTTGTTCTTCACTTCTTTGAAATCACTTGTAATCATTTGGTTTACTATTATTGCCACATGCAGAGAAGGGCTGCCTTGTTTTTTTCTGACAAAAAAACACAGTGAAGCTCACTTCCCCATGTGTAAATTAAGGTTAAAATTAATAATTCAGCAAATAATTTTAATAGTTCCCTGAGTTAGGTAATAATTTTAAACTATAAGATAAAATATTCTTAATAAAATATTAAATACCAAATAACATCAAAGATTTAAAATTTAAAAATAAAACCATCAAAGTACTAGAAGAAATGATAGACAAATTTATTTGTAGCCTTAAGGTAGAGAAGGTCCTTCTAATCACAATTTATATTTAGTAGCCATAACACTCCCCCAACGTATGCATTAAATTTAACTATATTAGCAACAGCAACAACAGCAGAAACAACATTTCTGCATAAGGGAAAAGCACAATAAGTAAAATAAAAAAGGAAAAAAACAGAAAAAGATAATGAACTCATAGCATAAATTAAAATTTAACTTCCCTTAGAAATAAAGAGCTCCTAGACATCAAGCAGAAAAAGATCTAGAAATAACCCCATAGAAAAAATGGCAAACAACATGGACCTTCACAGGAAAATGAATGCAAGTGAGACTTCAAGGTATGAAAATATGCTCAACTTCACTTATCATAAGAAATACAAATTAAGACCATACTGAGATACCATTTTCTACCTATTAGACAAAATTTGAAAAGTTAACAACACACTGTTGGCAAGGCTATGGAGAAGCAAATTCTTTCACACACTGTTGATGGGAGCACAAGGTAGAAAAAAACACCATGGAAATCAAATTATGATATTTGTCAAAATTAAAAATTCATTAATATTTGGACCCAGTACTAGTGGAATTATTCTTACAGATATGACTGCAAATGTATTAAATATTATACCTCTAAGGTTATTCATTGCAACATTGTTTATAACACCAAAACAAGAAAAACAACCTGAATATCTGTCAATAAAGGCCCATTTAAATATACTAAGGTACATTACAAAATGGGATTCTATACAGCCTTACGTAAGAATGAGGTAGTTCTGTGTATAGAAATATGGATCAATCTCTAGTTTAAAAAATGTGAGGTATGGATCAAGTATAGATGTATGCAGTATGCTACTTTTTATATATAAAATGGAAATAAAAGTAGGTATTTGTGTTAGTGGATACTGGAAGGATACACAAAATCTAATAAAAAGGGCTACCTATAAACATACTATAGGGAGTGAACATGAGGGAACAGGAAGCAATAAGATTCCCAATTTTATTGGTTTTAGTTTTGAAACTTACAATGTTTTTTAAAACTTCTGCTCATTCATGGCTTAATTAAAGACTATGTCTAAAGAAAAATGTGGCCTTGTGCTGTTAAGAATATGTGCCACAGAGCTGTCCATTTGATTTTCCACTTTAGATGAAAATGAACATTTTATCACACCCATTATCTTTTGTCTTTAATTTAGAATAACCATTCTTTGTAGTCCAGCTTTTTATTCTCTCAGAAGAAAATAAGTGATCGATTCAGGAAATGGATGCTACCAGCTATCAAAGGACATATATTTACTTTTAGCTATATTCTTTTGTCAACTTCTAAGTCTTTTATTTCCCTGACTCTTGAAACTTTTGTGAATGAATTGTTCTCCCAAATGTTAGGTTAGCAAAAGAGTATATAAGTACTGAGAAATATGGATTTCCTGAAAAATAATTGACAAATGAGCTGTTGAGAAAAATGCTTGTTGTGTGCATAAGAAAAAATGCTGGTTTGTGTGCATAGACCATTTACTCCTCTCAGTTCTGCATCTGGCATTGTGAGCCCACATTATAATAGAGCCTTGTATAAGAGAAACAAGCAAAATGAGCAAAGTCTGGCTAAGCATGGGCATGAAAGGAAAGACTTGGGTCACCAGCCAGAAACATTAAATGAGGGAAAAAAAAGATGTCCACATCATCAATAAAATACCTAAGAATAAGCTGCATCATAAAGTTGAGAAATCAGTAAAAGGAAAAAATATAAAACACAAAACATTACTGAAGCTATTCTCCTGGGAAGAAAAACAGATAATTAAAAAAATGCAAATTCCTTCTAAATTGATTTACAAGTTTTATGTAATCCTCATCAAAATCCCAAGGGTATTTTTGTGGAAATTGGCAGAATGAGTCAAGATTCATCTGGAAGAATAAGAATTGAAAATTTACCACCCTTTTAAAAAAAAGCCAAAAAACAAAAATGAAAAATGAAAAATAATTGATAGCTAGGTACTAGGACAAATAGAGATAAGGCAAATGTAGTAATACATAATGGAGGGTCCATGTGATGCATAGACGGTGTTTAGTGTACAGGTCTTTCAGTTGTTTTTGATATTTGCAAATCCTCAAAATGAAACAGGAAAAAAAGTCTGCCACAGTTCCCTATTCTTATTACATCAAGTTGAAATGCCTCTGCCTAGCCTTTAAAGAAAGATTATAGTTGTGCTACACCTGTCCAACCTTATTTTCTGCTGCTCCCTATCAGGCCATCTGCTGTAACCAAGCTATTTCCCTCATTATCCCTCCCTCCTGCTATGCTCATTTTCTCTTCACACGTTTGCTCTTATTGTTTCTCCTGCCTAAGGTGCCCTCATATTCCCTCCTCACCCATCCCACTCTTGCTAGTCCACACTGACTTCCTGTTATAATTCCATGGAAACTCAATAGATCCTGCCTCACATTGTTCATTCTGGTCTACTAGTCTGTTCTCACATCATTGTGAACCTGTTCTGATGCTTGTGTCACTCAGCATGTAGCATAATATTGAGCAGCAGATGATCAATAATTTCTAGTTGGCTGGTTAATTATTGATAACCATTGTTATGCGTTTATCGTCCAAAGTACCACCAGGATGGCTATAAAGTAGAAAGGAGAGTTTTATTGGTCATATCAGTTTGCGTGCTGGGAAGAGCCAGTCCCTGGTATGAGAAGATGCTCTCTCTCAGAAGTGGGAAGGAAGAGGTTGCTTTTACTTCCCACGAGTCTGTGCTACATAGTAGAATCACACATACTGAGTAGGTTTGGGGAAAATCTGTACGTATTTACAAGGCGAGTAAAGTGCATGCACAACGGGTAAACATACGTAACATACAGTCCATGTTTGCCTTGGGGCAAGGTTTTAGTATTAAAATGGGGTGGAATTTGGCTCTTTACATCAAAAGATATACTAGAGGATACAAAACCAATTTGTGTGCAGTCTCTATAAGCTGGCCGAGACTGGCTTGGGCTTTGCAGTTGCTCATCAGGAAATGGTGTTTCTAAGGCCAGTCCTCTGTCCAGTTAGAATTATAGTGTTCTGGGTTGTGAATCAGAGTTGGGGAGGGTCTGACATTTTGCCTGATAGCTCCTATTGTTAGGGAGTTTAGCAAGTGTTTTTGTTTTTTGTTTTTTTTTTTTTGGTAGTTGTAGGAATTTAGGAAGTTGCATGCTGGCTGAGTCCTGAACCTTCGGCTTGTAGGTAACTTTTGTTTCTTTAAACTTAGGGTCCATTTTAGTTGATAAAGGGGCATGTATTTTGGTCTCTGAGATCATAAACTCAATTTTTGAATGAATCTGTTTCTTTTATACTCCGTAGTAGCACAGTGCCTACCATGGTTATGGTGTCTGCCCCCATGGAAGTTTTTTCAGTAACTTTTGGATAAAATTGTTTTTGCTCTCTCTGCCTTCTCTATTTGAATACCCGGTTGCTACACATTATGTCTACTGAATAGGCCAGGTTTTCAGTTGCCATATACTAACAGAAATAACAAGCCACACATTCACTAGGAACTTTGTGAAAGTTAAAAGTTGGAAGCACTTTCCCCACTTGTGTCTAGAAGAGATGCTTGCCTGTGGCTACTCTGAAATGAAGTTTGGATTTTGTATTAGTTTTCTATTGCTAATGTAACAAATTATTTATGGCAGTGGCTGCTGCCATCATGCTGGCTGTAGCAGGGAAGCATGGCTGAGACTGCACGCTCCATGGAGCCAGTGGGAGCCCTGCCCCTTCTGAGTTGGGGAGGGAGCTCTCTGTGCTGCTGCAGCCTCCCAAACCGCAGCTGCAGACCCAGGCCTCCTGCTCTAAGGAGCAAGCCGGAGCCCCCCGCCAGGAGGGCATGGCTACAGCCGCCCAGGAGCCCTGCCCCTTCTGAGTCGGGAGGGCGTGTGCGCATGGATGCAGCTGACCTCCCAGGCGCAGGACCCGGGCATCTCTGCAGCCTGGACCCTCGGGAGCCCCAAGAAGGACTCACCCCCTTGGTCCTTGCAGGCTCAGGGGTGTCTGCTCCCACCGCCTGGCTTCTGTCCACTCCCGCCTGCTCTGATCTCAGAGCCGGGTTGGGGCCAAACCCCGGGGCCATGAATGGCTATGGGAGGCAGACAGAGTACTGGGTGGAAGAGGGCAGATCCCCAGTGAGGCCCCACCTTCAGGCCAGGGAGGGCCTGAAGATTGCCATCCTGGCTGCCAATCCCTGCAGGACTGGAGGTGGGTCTTATGGTGCCTCTTCTGGGCTGCCCATGGCCGCCCATGGACCAATCAGTGCTCACTTCCTCTTCTATGAGGTCGGTAAAAGCCCTGGGCCCAGCCAGAGCAGGGCAGAAGATGGGCAGACAGCAAAGAGAGCAGAGGATAGAGAGGTAAGGAAGACGACCAGCAGCTGCAGGGAGGAGTATCCTCTCCACTGAGAGCTGCAGATAATGGGAGGGCCCGAGAGGAGCTACCCTCTCTGCTGAGAGCTTCAAAGACCTGCAGAGACATTGGAATGACTTGCCTGAGGAGAAGAGACACCCTCTGCAGGGCCTCCTCTCTGCTAAGAGCTGAACATTTGACTGGACCACCTGCCAACAGAGAAGAGTTACCCACTCCTCTGAACTGTTCTAACACCAAATAAAACTCTTCTTCTTCTTCAGCCTTCACTTGTCTGCATACCTCATTCTTCCAGGACATAGGACAAGAACTTGGGTAAAGGTGCTGTGGTCACAGTTCCAGCCAGAAAAAGTGACACCCCAGTGATCCTGTAACATCACAACTTAGCGGCTTAAAACAACACAAATGTAGTGTTTTACAGTTGCAGAGGTTAGACATCTGAAATGAGTCCTTTAGGCTAAAATCAAGGTGCTGGAGGAGCTGCATTCATTCTGGAGGCCCTGAAGTGGCCACTTATGTTTCACATTCTGGAACATTTGGGAAGCCAAGTGTGGCTGCTCACAGCTCAGGGAGTTACAGAAAAGCTCAGAGAGATGAGGGTTGGGCAGGTTATGAAGGAATTTCTCAGGCATTTACTCTGCATGAGATGGGGAGCCCTTGGGGGCTTTTGAGCAGAAGATTGATTTTTGTAAGGGTCCCTCTGGCTGTTGTGATGTGAACAGATTTTCTGGGTGGGGTAAGAACAGAAGCCAGGGGACCAGGAAGGGAGCTACTCAGTCATTTATGTGAGAGTTGATGGTGGTTTTGGTGTGGGGTGATGGATATATTTTGAAGACTGAGCCAGCAGGACTTCCTGATGGAGAAGATATCAAATGTATGGAGACAGACAGACACACAGGTAGGGGGAGAGAGAGGAGAGGAGAGGAAAGGAGAGGAGAGGAGAGGAGGGGAGAGGAGGGGAGAGGAGTAGAAGAGAAAGGAGAGAGAACCTAAAAGAGAAAAACGTTTGAATTCTTTGTTTGAACTCCTGGAGTGAAGGAAGGAGTATGGAGGATGGAGTGACTTACATTAAACTGTTGATATGAAGTAGAAGAGAGTGAACAGCTGTAAAAAGGACCCTCCCATTTGGCTGTGAGCTGTTGTATATTTGAATAGTTTACAGTGACAATATGTTTTTATGTTATTTGTATATCTTCTGAAAAAGTTATAAGCAAGACTGACAACTTCTGCAAAGGACACATTTTGTTTCATTTAGGCAATGTGTGCAGTTTTAACATGAGCTTTGTCAGAGATGTGGATTAATTCAGACAAATCTTTAGTATCTACAATTGGCAAGGAGAATGCCATGTGCCATGGAACCATCTGATAAATATAGCATTATAAAGAAAATGCAATCAAGAATGAAACAATTAAATTTATTATTGACTCAGGAAATTGAGATGTAAATGTAATTTAAGTTAATAGATTACAATTATAGATCATTGTGCATTTTTTAGAAGGAAGAAAAGTTTACTGATTGAAATGAAAATAGTGATCAAACCATATAAAGTACTTGAAGAGAGGGAGGTATGGGCTGCTATTTTTTTCTCCAGCAGTCCAATAATGCTGTATTATTTGGTGAACTCAGTATAGACTTCAACATTTTTCACATTGATGTGGGAGTAGAACTAATTAGGCTGAATGTGTTTCTATAGATTCTTTTTCTTAGGATATCAAGCCTTTCCTTGCACTAGAGTCTTTTCTAGTATTGAATACAAGTTTTGAAACTTCACATGTGTAAAAATAAACTGAATGCCTTTTTGAAATTAAGATTTTGCTAAGTCTATGAGCACATGCATACAAAAATGCCTTAGGGTTGTTTAGAGGACTAAATGGAATAATTTTAGGAAAGAGCTTTGTAAGCCTTAAAGTGCTACACCAACACAAGGCATTATTGTTTTCATTTTTGCTCATCTAGTTTTGAAGAGTTTTGAGAGGTTCTGGACAAGTGGATTTTCTAGATAGGTGTTAAGTACCCATTCGAGTACTATTTTTTAAAAAAATAATAATTTGAATGGACACATTCCTACTGTGTAGTCTAAACTCCCATTGAATGTTCTTTAATCTTGTGGCTTGTTTATTCTTTCTCATTCTTGGGTAGTGAGAGTCAGTGTCTTCACTTTATTTTTCATAGATCCACAATCCCCTATCCAAGACTCTTGGGGCTATATATGTTTGTGAATTCAGATTGTTCTGATTGTAGGAAGGTATTCTGAACCCCAAACCATGCGTTCCTCATAACATCTCCAGCAGGATCTTGAACATCTCCCAGGAATCATATACTTTCGTATTTCTGAATGGAAACATAAATAATTACATCAAGTGGGATAATTAAAATTATGCATATTTTCCTATCAGCTCAGGGCAGGTTTTGTCAGAATTACTTTAGGTCAAGTCAGGTTTTGCTACCAAATCAGTTAGTCAATTTATTTTAGTTTTCAGAACTTTTGGCTTTGGAGTTGAGGATAAAGGATTTTTGGAATTGAGGTTAAAAGATTGTGTGCCTGTTGTATAATAGTTTCCAGAGGGCATCACACAACAAGTTCTCCCCTCTCCAATTCATCCTTTATATTACCAAACAATTTCAACATTGTTGTATTCTCTACTCCTGCTCCCATTGCTTTAGAAAAGGCCCTGGCGTGTGCATTTGCAACTGTTGACACCTTCACCATCAATTCCTTTACCTTTACAGTATACTTTCCATGGCCCTAGTTATCAAAGGTACAAATCTGATTACATGTTTTTGTTTTGTTTTGTTTTTGTTTTTTTTACTATTTTGTTTAATGGCTTATATTGACCGCAGGAGAGATTCCTAACATGAAAGTTCGCAATTTAGAGTTGTCTTTGATCTAGCCCCTACCTGTACAGTTCTACCTTATCTTCTGCTGTTCCCTTCTCTCTCTCCTTCACTCTCAATGTAAGACTTTAGGTTCACTGAACATCTTCACTTTTTCAACCTCTGGACTTACCTGTTACTTAATGCTTTTTCCCTCATGTCAGCTTAATGAATTTGTATTTGTTGTTCATGATATAACTCCAAGACCTCTTCACCTACAAAAGATTCTCAGACCTGTTGAAGTAGAATTCATCATTCTCTTTTGTTCTTTTTTTGGGTTACCTATGTGTTTTATATATATATATACACATATATATACACACACACACATTTATGTATATGTGTATATACACACACATATATGCATGTGTATATATCTGCACATATATATATACACACACATATATAAATTTATGTCCATGTAGTATAGCATTGATCACACTTTTGCAGATTTGTACTTTTGCAGATTTTATTTACCTGTGTGTATTTCCAAGTAGGCTGTGGGCTTCCTGAAGGCAGGGACCATGCCTTTGCCATTGCTATCTCTGTAATTCTCAGCATTCTGCTCAGTACCTGGGTGTATTTTAAATAAACATTAGTTGAAGGAATGAATAACTGGGGTGCAATTCTACCTTTAGGTCCATGCTTCCCGAAAAGTGGTCCAAGGACTAACTGTTGCAGAAACACTAGGGTCTTAAAAACAAAAACAAAAACAAAAAAAACTTCAGATTCCTGGGGTCAATTCTAGATAGGATCCAAATAGAATCTCTGGGAATGGGGCTCTGAAATCTGCATTTTAAACCGGTTCTCCAGGGATTCTGAAGATTGAGAATTTAGCTTTGGGGATCTTTGAAGAATGTGAGATTTGTTGCCAAAAATGAAACTGTTAGGCCTAAGGTGCTTTTATTCCACTTCCCTACCCTACTTTGTAGTTTTACTGCCTACACCTTCACCGTGGTGGTCACTTACCTCAGCTGTTCTTTATTTCCTGTTTCATCTCCATTTTCCAATCTTATTTTCTAATTTATTTTGCAATGACAAACAATACAACAGTAATTAATAGCACTTCATCACCCTATCCTCACAACAACTCCAGGGCACATGGAACTTAAAGTTCGTAAGTTGCAGGCAACATACTGTTGCTTATTATACCCGTAGGCTCTGCTTCTATTAATGTCCTCAAACCTTGGAGCAGAGCCTATGGAGGTATTAAGGACAGACTTGAGTCTGTGGGTCTTGATGAAAACTACTTTGGCTACTCAGCTCTTTTCACTCCTTTCTCTATATAGCTGTGTTCTGGAAGGCTGAGATTGCTTGACAGCTGATGCCCAGCCAGTGTCAGCCAGTGTATACAACTTTCCACTTAGAAGGGGATTATTCTGCTCAGGGATGGCTTAACTGGGATGGAATGCAGCCTCCTTTTGCTCAAGCAGACAGGTCTGATAATCTATTATGTCATCAAAGGACAGCTTTGAAAAGGAAATATAACTTCTTCATTCTTCCTTTTTATTACTACTCTAAATAATGACCCTGAAAATTTGTTTTTCCAAATGAAATAAGTTTGAACCTGATTTCTCCTTTGTCTCCAAAGGTCAATGGAAGGTCCCGTTGTGGTCACTGTTGCCAGGAACCTCACACCGTTACTTTACAAAAATCTGAAGGTTGTAGTCCAGAAGCCTTGAGGTACTCATGTAGTGGGAAGCTGGGAGGCTCACCGTCTCTGTGTCAGGCTCAGGCCTGGACCTCTTTTGCCAGGGTGTCTGATTTTCTGTCCTTTGCCGTTCACTGACAGCCTGGTAGAGGTCTTACAAACCTTCAGGGTCCCAGATGGGGGAGAGTGCAGTGCTTTCTCACTTGTCAAAGTTCTTAGCCTATACTTTTCCTAGTCTCAGGATAACCTTGGGGTCAGGCTATCACCCCCAACTTCAGTTAAAGCGTTAGTCTCCATATCCTTTTGATACGCCACAATCCCAGCAGGACTGAAAGACCTGTTTACCTGGCCCCTTGTGAGAAGGAGCCCGTAGACCTTTAGAAACAGGTGCAGGCAGGGAAAGGAGACACCTCTCATTTTACACCCATACTTGCAAAAGGGCCTAAAACAGTGATTGATTTTTTTTAAGTTAAACTTGCTTCTTTATTGCAGGAATTTCCAGGAGTTTTATCTTAAAATATATTGTGAATCTTCTAGAAAAATTATAAAGTACATTTCCTATTTTTTCCTAGTTTTATTGAGATATAATTGACAAATAAAAATTGTATATATTCAAGATGAATGATGAGATGATTTGCTATACATATGTATTGTGTAATGATTACCATAATCAAATTAGTTAATGCACCAGTCACCACACATAGTTACTGTGTATGTGTGTGTGTGTGTGGGATGGTGAGAACACTTAAGATCTACTCTCTAAGCAGTAGTGAGATCTGCATATAAGTGAGATTTGTCTTTGTTGATTGTCTTTGCATTTGTCTTTGTTGATTGTGTTTTCCTTTGATAACCCACCTTATTATAAGAACCCCAAGGGAGAAACAAAATGGGGATAGATTCATTTGAGAACCTTGCCAGACCTCACGTTGTAGTTTTGCTTCAGGCACGTTAGCTCTAGAGGTCTCTTTGTCCTCATTTTGGCCCTCCTTTCTGTTGGTTATAGTCAGGAAGGCCCCACTGAGAGGCAGTTACTTCTTTTTCCTCTAGCTAGTCATGTTAATAACCATCACATATTAAGTTCTATCATAGGTCAGACTGTTCGAGAAGCTCTTCATAAACTACCTCTAATTTTTGCAACTCCACAAGACATTATTATCCCCATTTAGCAGATGTATCTCATAGAGTTTAAGTAATTTTCTTACATAGCCAGTAAATTAAATAGAGAATTTGAAGTAATGTCTGTGTAACTCCTAAGGCCATGCTCTTTCAAATATCCTTCTAAATCTTTTAGAATTAGATTGAAAATACAGCCTCATGTAAGTTCTATGAACTTCGTCTTTGTAATATTCTCTAAAAGTAAAGTACCCAAGCTCTATTGCATAATTTTTTCTTATTGTTTTGAACCTAAAGGATATGAAATAACTAATTCTCATTGTACTACAAGGGAAAATGTTTTATTCCTTTATTTTTATTAACATCCAATTCCCTAATTTATTCTTAGAGTTTTGGTTTGTAGGGAATTAAATCCATGGTCTTCTCAGGCATAATCTGGCCACCCTCCAGGGGGCTGCAGGTACAGGGGTCATCCTATATTTTTGTTCTCATGGTTATGAATTGTAACATTGGTGGATCCAAGGGTTGTAGGACTCTGTTGCCCCAATGACATAAATGTTTCAGCTACTAAATGATTTTCTCCTCCACTGGAGCTTGGCAGATTTTTCTAGAGTGTTCAATTTTCATTACATTATAACGTGGCTGTTTTAATCATGGTGCACTCTGATTGTTTGTTGAGGTCATCAAATCACAATTCCCAGGGCAAGCCCTGAAAAAGCATCATTGAGGTTGGTTCACCTCCCATCCATTGTTTTCCCAGGATTTCAGATTCAAGCTTCTCTCTCTCTCTCTCTCTCTCTCTCTCTCTCTCTCTCTCTCTCTCTGTGTGTGTGTGTGTGTGTGTCTCAGTGTGTGGGTGTGTTTTGCAACAACTATTTTGCAGATAACCCCATAAAAGAAAATTGGCTGACTCACTTCTTGGTTATATTCTTTAAAGTGTCAACTTGTGGATAGGAAATTGGAAATAACTACATTAGAAGGCAAAAATGTAAAGTAGGAAAAGGGAGTGCTAGTTGAAAGAGGTGGCTACCCTTACCAGAAGAGTAAGTCAATAGATTTTCTCTCTTTTCAGATAAGGTATTGATTAGCAGTCAGACCCAGTGATGGATATACCCTAGCCCTCTGTGTGAAAACTCTTCTCCTGTCAAGAGATTCAGCTGGGGGAATATTCTGCATAGCTCACCACAGCTGATTAGATTGGGAAAGGCAACTGGCCATATCCGGTCAGTAGACTATAAGGGGAGCTTGGAACAAAGTCTCTGCCCATGTAGGGAGAACACGGACTGATCTAACCAGCTCTCTCTTAGAAATCTACACGAGTCAGTATAGAGAAGTTCATGTAATTAGTGGCAGCTGTAGAAGATGAAAGTCCATGAGGTAGAGAGGTCATGGTGGACTGTAAGTGAGCACAGGCTATATGTAAGAAGAAACCAAATGGAAACCAGCTGGTAGAGGCAAGATGAGTGTATCGGGGGAACCCCACCCCCGATGTTTATCATGGGTTCTTTTCTGTTTCCTAGGCATCTCAGCTGGCTTGAGAAATAAAGGGAAAGAGTACAAGAGAGAGAAATTTTAAAGCTGGGTGTCCGGGGGAGACATCACATGTTGGCAGTTTCCGTGATGCTCCCCGAGCCATAAAACCAGCAAGTTTTTATTAGCGATTTTCAAAAGGGGAGGGAGTACACGAATAGGGTGTGGGTCACAGAGATCACATACTTCACAAGGTAATAAAATATCACAAAGCAAGTGGAGGCAGGGCGAGATCACAGGACCACAGGATGGGGTGAAATTAAAATTGCTAATGAAGTTTCAGCAGGCATTGTCATTGATAACATCTTATCAGGAGACAGGGTTTGAGAGCAGACAACCTGTCGGACCAAAATTTATTAGGCTGGAATTTCCTCGTCCTAATAAGCCTGGAAGAGCTACAGGAGACCAGGGCTTATTTCATCCCTTCGGCTTCGACCATAGAAGATGGATGCCTCCAAGGGGGCCGTTCATAGACCTACCCTCAGGGCGCATTCTCTTTCTCAGGGATGTTCCTTGCTGAGAAAAAGAATTCCGCGATAGTTCTCCTATTTGCTTTTGAAAGAAGAGAAAAATGGCTCTGTTCCGCCTGGCTCAGTGGCGCAGTCAGGCTCCAAGTCTTATCTCCCTTGTTCCCTGAAGATTGCTGTTATCCTGTTCTTTTTTTCAAGGTGCCCAGATTTCATATTGTTCAAACACACATGCTCTACAAACAATTTGTGCAGTTAACGCTATCATCACAGGGTCCTGAGGTGACATATATCCTCCTCAGCTTAGGAAGAAGATGACGGGATTAAGAGATTAAAGACAGGTATAGGAAATCACAAGGGTATTGATTGGGGAAGTGATAAGTGTCCATGAAATCTTCACAATTTATGTTCAGAGATTACAGTAAAGACAGACGTAAGAAATTATAAAAATATTAATTTGGGGAACTAATAAATATCTATGAAATCTTCACAATTTATGTTCTCCTGCCACTGCTTCAGCCGGCCCCTCTGTTTGGGGTCCCTGACTTCCGCAACATGAGTGAAAGAGACCGAGTGAAACAGGTTGAGAGAGAGTAGCTGAGTCCTGTGGATGACTGAGGCCTTTGATGAAAATGGAGGAACTTGTGCCTCCATCCCTCTGGTAGCCTTTGATTTGGTCTGTACTGGGTTATGTGTCTCTGATCTTCTGTGAGGCCTATTTGAGATTGATTCAAAACAATGATTCCTATTTTGTCATTTCCATGTGTATTCTGACAATAAGATCCATGTTCTCTCAAGGAACTTGGAGATTTTTCAATCTCCCTGATTTGTATTAATATCTATAACATTTATTTTAAATAGTATTTTTTCCAGTCAAAATTTATTATTTTATTGATTAGCACAGGAATTAGAAAGGGCATGTAAGAAATTTATTTTTGAGCATTATTCTACAAATATAAAGGACATAGAGTTTATACATTCTTCCTTTCATTTAGGAGGAAGTTAATATTAGATGCATTCTCTGTGCAAGGTGAGCTAAGAGAAAAGACAGCAATCAATGTATTATGATTCTATCTTACCAAATCAAGAATTTCCTTTAGAGAATTAACCATGTTGCTCATCACCACTTCTCAACACTTATACTTATGGGTTGAAATTATGTTTGTTCAGTAAGTCTAATTTACCCTTTGTTTTGTAAGTTGGAGGCTTTAGAAGGAACTGTATCCTTCGCAAAGTTAAAGCTTTGCTAAGCTTCACTCTTTAGTCTAAGGCAAGGCAGTCACAGGCATAATGCAGCCATGATAGGGATGTGCTTTCATTCTTTTGGGGTAGGGAGGAAATAGAGCAAGTGGCTGAGAATACAGATGTTGATTCAGAACCCAGCTCTATTATTTACTATGTGTGAGCTTGGGTAGGTTAATCTCTAGTTTCCTTATATAGAAAATGGAGGTGATGATAATATCCACTGTGTAGTGTTGGCATTGTAAGGATATACTAAAATATCTAACATAATACTCGACATTTACTAAGGGCTCAAATAAATAGATGTGATCGTAGTAGCAGTGTAGTAGTATATGTTGTTGTGGTTGTTGTAGTTTGGTAATTATTGTTGCTGTTGTTGATGGTAGTGTCCAGAGATTAGCTAACTATATAGTCCAGGCTCAAATCTGACCCAGAGTCTCTTTTTGTAAATAAAGTTTTATTGGAACATAGTCTCATTCACTCATTTGCTTGTTGTCTATGGCTGTTTTCGTACTACACCAGAACCTAAAACACGTACTATTTGGCTCCTTATAGAAAATATTTTCTGATCTTTAGCACAGTGGAAATAAGAAACAGTAAAAGTTTATCATTCACATAGTCATGCTTGAATTCTGACTCTTCTCCTTAGCTTGGTGGAATTGGTCAAATTTACCTTTGAGACTCAGTTTCCTCTGTGGTTACGATGATACATAAATAGACATGTTTTGGTGATTAAATGTGTGAAATTAGCACAAAATTGTTGCTCAATAAGTATCAACTTTAGTGTCTTCCTCTGACATTCCTTATGATTTCCTTGTTGTAGTAAGATAAATAGATTGGATGTTTCTGGATTTAATCTCGCTGTTTCAAAAAATGTGAAAACATTGCTAGTTTATGCTTTATGTATACATAATTGCCCACTACAAGTGACTAGCTGTACTTTGCTCAAATTCTTAGAACCAAGTAGGACCACTTAAAGCTATCAGCAAAAGAAGCTGGTATTTAAGTCAAATAAAAAAAATTCTCATCTAAGTCAGAAATAGTTATTTTGTCTTTCAAAGTTATTAAACCAAATTTCTCAAACCTGAATGTTATATAAATGCACTAGCAGTTTCAATATTTTATTTTTTGTGCTTCATATAAATTGAAGTAACTTGATACTTCACATAAATTGAAGTAGCTTGAACATCATGACAGTGATAATAATTCTAAGTTTGACAAGAGTTTTTTCTTTTTGAGTGGTTCCAATATGTTTTCAGACTTAGTCAGGTCTATCTGGTGGAGAGGAGCCGGACCAAAAGTGAGTCATAGCTTCCACATTCTATTTTAGAGAAGTGTAGGAATAATTAATCATAGTCAAGTTTTCTGGTGAAAGAATAAATGTAGTGTTACATTTCCATGCAAATCACTTTTCTTGTTCTTCAGTCTTGGAAATGTTTAGTTGTCTTAATTTTGTCATAATTGTAATCACTTGTGAATAACTAACATTTTCTATTTTTCTGCTAATTTATTTAAAAAAACCCACCATCTTGTCTCTAGAAATTAAAGACTAATAAATATATCCCCTTTTTAGAGTATCAGAGAGACACATCATTACATGTGTACATGCTGAACACATTTGTTTTGATATCTACCATCGTCTATATTTTAATTTCCTTTTTTCTTCTTTTTAAAAATTCTTCTTGGATGCTTGTGTATGTTGACTAATTCCCATCTTTTAGGTATTCTTCTTTATATACCCCATTGTGATCCTAGGTCTTAGAATGCAGAACTTTAACAATGGAACCTGGAGATAGTGATATTGAACTTTCTATCTAATTTTCATTTTTTCCTCATAAAACTAATTTTAAAATTCTATATTCTTAACACTTTTGCCATTGGCTCACACAATTTTGCTTTCACCAGCGTCCAGCGTCCAAAGTGGCTGAAACATCAGCATCAGGTGGTGGCAATGCTTTGAGGGACATCTTATCATACGCAGCGTGGCATCTCTGGGTAGGCATGTTAAGTTATCCTATATTACTTAGGCTAATTTGTAACAAAGTTGGTAGATTCAATGAAATAAACAAACATTTTGCAAAGAGGCAGAAAAATCTCCCCACCCAGTGTCTTATTCAAGTATTTTAAAAGAGTAATTCCATCCCCAGACTTCCCACACTTAGTGGTCTTACATATAACATACACATAGCAGACTCTCACTAGCAAACCTGTTAAGAGAATAAATAAGTTTGCAGCACTAGTTGCTCAACCCAGTTTGAGTATAGTTTTTGCTTATGTGACACACTGAACACACAGTTAAATGAACTTTTACTTCTTCCCTCTCTAATGCTGTTGGCTCCTTCAGGTCATCTCCTGCATAAATAACCTGCACCTGAGTCTTAACTCTGCTCTTAGGGTCACCCCGACTAAGACAAGATTATCTGAATAATGGCATATTACTTTTTAATATCTGAAATAAGTGTAGGACAGGAAGTACAAATTGTGCTGTTTTCTAGAAGACAGAATAAGTATTTTTTTTAAGATCTCATAATCTGAATTATAAATGAAAACTTAAGTGACCTTGGCATACTGTCAACATAAATCTAGCTTTTAAAAAGGAGATCTTCTCTGCACCATGACTTCTAAATCTATTTGGGCTTTTAAATTTTAACCCTTCAGGGAAATTGAACTCAAATAGTAGAAACACTTGTTCTTCAGGAAGCCTGAGGGTTATTAAACAGGCCAATCCAAAATATTGTAGCAGTTATGAAACTGTGCGGAAGAGTGACGAAAATGCCAATGTACAAACATTTATGTTGGTACTTGCCTCCTGGACTCTTATCTTAGAAACTTCTTAGACATTTAGAATTTATCTCATAAGATTCCCATATAAAAGATGAAGTTGTCATTTATTTGAAATTCATCTAGAGAATTTAAGAAAATGTGAGGGTTGTGCATTCCAGATTATCCTTCGTACCTGAAGCTGTGCCTTGGCTCAACGAGGCCTTGTCTGGACTCTCTAGTGTTCAGATCAGCATAGACATAGAAGAGATTCCTTGCTGAGATCACTGACCCCAAGTCCTTTATTATATGCTTCAAGGAGGAAAAGCTCAGATTTGTCCAAGGTCAGACAACAGCAGCAGGCTGGAACTCGGTTTCCTGTCTGTCTTCTGCTGTGATTGGGCCATGTGAAAAAAGGTTCCAATTGGGTATGAAGACTTCCCAAAAAACATTGGCTGAGATGGACATACTGGTGTTACTATCAAAAAGGAAAGTCAGAGTTGGGCCGGGCATGGTGGCTCATGCCTGTAATCCCGGCACTTTGGGAAGCCGAGGTGAGTGGATCACGAGGTCAGGAGTTCAAGACCAGCCTGACCAACACAGTGAAACCCCACGTCTACTAAAAATATAAAAATTAGCCGGGCATGGTGGTGTATGCCTGTAATCCCAGCTACTAACGAGGCTGAGGCAGGAGAATTGCTTGAACCCAGGAGGCGGAGGTTACAGTGAGGTGAGATCACGCCATTGCACTCTAGCCTGGGTGACAGAGCGAGACTCCACCTCAAACAAACAAACAAAAAAATAATAAGGTCAGAGTTAAGACTGGTGTGTAAACCATTAAGGAAAAATTAAAAAAAAAAGAAAAAGAAAAACATTTGTTTTAGCAAGCCACATGCCAAAATAATCAGAAATTCACAAAGAAGTCTTATCTCATTGCATATTTGCTGGGACAAATACATCATTAATGTTCTCAGTTTAGAATGAAATCTTCAAAGTCTCGAATGTTTCTTTCAAAATCATCATTACTATTGTGGATTAAATTCAATATTAAGTTATAACACTATATAAGTTATGAAGTGTTTGAAGGTGCTTTTTTGTTGTTGTTGTTGGTCATTTGAGGGATACCAAGAAAATATTTCGCATCCCCGAATTTTCTTCTCACTTGTCTCCTTCATGCTTAACATTTTTCCTTTGATTTCTGCCTTTTGGGTTTTCATCATGGTGCGCTGCTGAAGAGATGTCAATGACACACAATAGCATATCAGCTTCAGTTACTTAGTAGTAGTCTTCCAGAGAGTTGACACTCAAGGGAATGGCACATGGGATGGAAAGTTTTTATGTAAGTCATAAGAAAGAGCACCAAAGAAGGGAGATCTGCATTAAGGTGAGGACAAAGCAGCAGTAAACTTCTTGAAAAAGAGAAACACCAAGAGAGTAGCAGAAGCTGCTGAATTATAATATTGCCTATCCCACAGTTTTGGCTAGAATTTGCTCTGATGGCTAATAATTTACAGAGGCTTTGGAGTTTTTCCTTTTTAATAACACACTGATTACGTTTACATGGTGTTTTACAAGTTACTGAGCACAGCCATAGGCATGATCTTGTCTAAGCTACTCTGTCAGTTAGCCAGGATGAGTACCAGCAGCTCCATTTTACAGACAGTGAAATGAAGGCCCAGAGTTGTTAAGAGACTGGTTCCAACCCACATAAGCAGCGAATGGAGAAGCCAACATGGGAATTCTCCTGTTGTGGTTTTGACAGGTGATCTTTCCCCTGCACTGTGTGAGGTTGGGAAAATATTTTATGCTTTGGAGTCAGATGACCCAGGCTTAAACTTGCCAATTTTCTTGCCAGCAGTGTGACTTTGAATATGTTACTAACTGCTCTGAATCTCAGTTTTCTTCATTTGTAAAAAAAAGAAAAATGATTCTACCTTGTGAGACTGTTGTGAAAATTCCATTTGGTAAAGAAGCAAAGCAACCAGCTTAACGCCTGGCACACAATAGGTACTCAATATACTTTCCCTGCAGTTAAAGATGAAATGATGAATGAGGGTAACTGTTAAATGACACCATGCCTCCTTGGTTTACTTTAATTCCCAAAATGATCTCCTGTGAAAGAGAGAGAGAGTGTGTGTATGTTAGTGCATCTGTGCATATGCACACCTGTGTGCATGTCTTGGTGTACACCACGAGCACCTGTGCACATCTCTTAAGGCACTGAAGTCGTTCTCTATGTTCCTACCTATGCACATCTCTTAAGGCACTGAAGTCGTTCTCTATGTTCCTAGGCTTTGAGGAACCAGACATAGTGATCAAACATGGAGGATATTTCTACTGCAGATAACTAGAAACTGGATAATGGCGATAAAGCTAATCCAACCGGATGGATCCTAGCTCTGTGACATGGCTGACTTCCAGAAGCACAGGCTTTTTTGTTCTCAAATATCAGGATGATACCTGGAGTTCTGAGTCTGATGACCTGGAATATTTGGGGTAATTCCCTTTAGAAGACACAGCTATGGACTCACACAAAATTGCTTTCATTTTTGAGTATAGTTTATTTACAGTTATTTATTCTTTCTTGAAAAACTTTTAGCATCGCCTTGATTAAAATAAGTTCATAAAATAATCTTCACTGTATTTGTTACATATAGCACGGAATAATTTAGCACTTTATAAATATGTCTCATTGATGTGTCTCATTGATGCACAAATGGGAGAAGCACCCTTTTCTAAAAGCAGTACGGTGACTTAGTTCAATTTGGCTACGGTAGCACTTTAAAAAATTACCATGAGATGGCGCTGTGGCCAAGTAGATGAAGTACGCTTTAAACTGAGTTTTCCCTAATTATGGCAGTTAATTGCTTTTTTTAAAAAAAAAATATAGAGGAATCGATCATTCAACTTAAAGTAGAGCAAGGTTTGTTACTCCGTTTTGATAGTATTGATTAAAAGTGAGTCCTTTAATCATAGATCCATAAATCATTTGACAACTGTGTTTCACTTAGGTGTGAGTCTGTTTAAAAAGGCAGAGTAGTCAGAAAATTGCCAAACTAAACAAAGGGCCCAAAGGTGCCATTTTATTTAGGATCAATGAACTATATATGTGGACCATTGTGTTCACCATCCTCATAGACTTGTCTTAAAGTTCTTCCACAAAATTAAATTAACTTCCAGTTTATTTAAAGAGCTGATATTTTTGTTACACTTTAATCTGCTTTGCAGCAATGGAAGGTCATAGAAATATTAGAACATGAATTCACATTTAAATAAACATGATACAAACATGCACACGTGTGTATATACTGAGTGTTTTCATTGACTTGCTTTTCCTCCATATAAATATATAAATATTGAATAAAGTGCATGAGAACATGTCTGTACATATATACAGCTACACATTTGCCTATACAGTATACACTTGAATACTTATGGAATAAAAAAACACATATACATTTGTAATATATAGGTAGTCAAAAGACATCTATCAGGCAACATTAATGTTCATTCTGATCAAGATTGAGTATATGGTGGTAGAATCTGTAATATTTTCCCTAATATAAAATGAAATGTGCAGTGTTATAAGTGAAGGCAAAATACATTAGAGCAGAGACATTTTAACATTTATATTTTTATCAGTTAGTATGGTATAATCATAAGGAGTAGTTCAGTTCAAAAGCAACCTTGGTACTAGCAGCATCTTACACATTCTATCTTCGAAATAGTGAACTATGTTTCAACATATCTATGAGGACATAATTAGAATTTATGCATTTCCAAATTACACAGTGACACTTCCCACATTCTTTAGTTTTCAAATCTGTAGCTTTTTCCAAAGGTTTAGGGCAAAAACTATTTCTCATTCAATAGAAATGCTTCAGCATTGTAATCACATATCTAACACTGATTCCAATAACAACATGTAATTTAACCTTGAGTGTTACAATATCAAAGTGGATTAACTGTTGTTAATCTCTTTTTCTCTTTAGTAACAATTTCAACGAAATATTATAATATCTCCTTTTCTATTAGGGCGCCCAGTGCCAATGAGTAATACTGAAATGAGTGAGTTTTTGGAGAAATAGAATAAAAATTTTGCTCAAAACTGTGGTAGTTATAAATCGGTTTGAGATTGAGGTGTATATTTCTAAATTAATTGCAATGTTAAGCCTCAAGTGATATTTTCCCCCTCCTTTGTTTATTTGTTGTTTGTTGGTAACCAATCAAGAAAACTTATTTTGAAAACTACTCTCACTGTTGAAACAAACTTGTTTCTGAACCAGGTAAGAAGGAAATAAGTTGAAAGGATTCTAAAAATAAGTCTGTTTATATTTTTTGACTAAGACCATTTCAGTTTAGTCTTTTTTTTTTTTGTTTTTTGTTTTTTGTTCTGTGATAGTTGTCTCGCTCTGTTGCCCAGGAGGAAATGACAGTGATGTGAACTTGGCTCACTGCAGCCTTGAGCGCCTGGGCTCAAGTGATCCTTGTGTCTCAGACTCCCGTGTAGCTTGGACCACAGTTGTGCGCCACCAGGATCAGCTACTTTTTTTTTTTTTTTTTTTTTTTGTAGAGACAGGGAGGTCTCACTTTTTTACCCAGGTTGGTCTTGAACTCTTGGCCTAAGTGATCCTCCTATCTCAGTCTCCTGAAGTGCTAGGATTACATGCATGAGCCACCGTGCCTGGCCGAGCCATTTTGCTTAAAGGCAAGGATTTTGTTTTAATTATTTTTATATTTCTCATATCTAGAAATTTGCTTCACACATAAAGGTACACTCAATAGATGATTGTGGAACCAAGCGGAATGGTTTTAATAAATAGTATAAACCAATGGATCTGAAAGCATCAATTTACCTGACGAGTGTCCTTGGAAAGTCACCTGCTTTTTATGGAGATGTCCCGGGACTCTATCACTGTCAGTAGCCAGAAACCTGAGTTCATCCTCAATCCTGACACAGTTACATCGATATACTGTTTACTGCTCAAAAGAGTACATGCATGATGCAGTCATTTCACAGCAAGTTACCAAATACCTCTATGGTGCTGTTTTAGAGAAGCAATTGCTAGAAACACATTTGGTAATGTAAAATCATTCTTTTGCTAGTTTACCTAGAAGAACAAATATCAAACAAGACCACATTGGAAATTCAGAGTAAAGCACAAGAAGTAGAAGAGAAAGCAGCAATAGTTATTGAATAACATTTGAAATATTTTTCACTTCTGAGAATTAACTTGAAATGCAGCAACCTCGTGAATATTTCAAAATGGTATCTATGAAAAAGCAGGAATGAAAAATGTTGTCAAGTATTTCATTTAATTATCTTAGCAATACAGATTTTGTAACACTGACCTTAGTGTCTTTTTTTTCTCCTTTCAAAATATATACCATAGTAAGTTTTAAAGAGTTTTTTTAAGAGACCATTACGTTCAATAAAATTTTCACTATTTATAGCTATTTTTATTTACAGCAATAGGTAACCAACTCTATCCCATGCCATCAAGGAACAGCATAGCAGCAAGGTTTCCACTTGAAAATAGAAGTTAATTTAGATTTACTTAGGGCTTCATAATTATACAATATAAGTGAATCATTTTAAAGACATCATTTACAATGTTATAAATAAGTATCAGAAAGCTCACAGCTGAAATGCTGTCAGAGCGTTTTCTAAGCACACATTTTGTAGCATTGAACCCCACTTTTCATTGACAATAAAATGAGGCATACAGATATGATCGTTGGTTCCACTAGACTGGTCTAATTTTTTCCAATCTCTTATTTTTTTTTTCCAGATAGATGAAAACTTGCTCAGTGTGCCCTCCACAGTTACCATGGCAACTGGCCTGTCACACACAGCTCACCTTTTCATTCACTCCGTCGCTATTGTTTTTAGAAGCATCTTCAGAATGCTGCTTTCCTAGAGCAACCATTGAGCAGTCATTATCTGTTGTCTTGGCATCTTGCTTTGAATTCTTTTTTGGTCCCATATGAAGTTGGCTAGACTTGTAGGCCAAAGCCGGTATAGTGTTCACTAAAATTAACTGCAATGGTTTTTTGTTTTCCTTGTACTGACACTGAATATACCGTGAAAAGGCTGACCTATAAGTCTTGTTGAACAGTGTGTAGACTAGTGGGTTGACTGCTGAAGAGAGATAACCGATCCAAACAAACACATTGAGCAGGGCCCCAATGACATCCTCATTGCAGGACTCTTTGCAGATGACGGCCATGATGTTCGTGATGAAGAAAGGGCACCACATCACCACAAACAGGAAGAAGACGATACCCAGCACCTTGCATGCCTTTTGCTCATTGCTGATGGACTGCATAGTCCTTCTGCCTGTGTAGGACCCTGGCTCCCTGTGGATCGACCGCTGGAACAGCTTTTCAGAAGACAAAGAACTCTGAGGGAGGAAGCTGAAAGAAGCTAATTTGGCCCGTGTGCCGAGATCACTGACACACAAAGTAGCTTCTTTCTGGAGTGACTTGATAGTTAGAAAGTAGGTGATCACCATGATGGTTAAGGGAATGAAAAACGACACAAAAGAGCCGATCAAGACAAAGTTATCATCGGCGAGTAAGCAACTCCCCTCCTTAAAGACCTTCGAATCATCCTGTAGCCCAAAGACTGGTATTGGCATGGATATACCTGGAGTTGGACAGAAAATGAAACATCATTATTAAGGAGTTGAGTATATGAAGGCAAGAGCATCACCACTTAATGTTGGCTATTGAAAAGATTTTATATCAACATTGTTTAAAAGCTTAGCATACTTGGAGAATTTAAAATTCCTTTGGACTTACTTATGTGTTTTGTAAATATATATTATGTAGTTCCTTATATGTTATATTGCCCCATATAGCTAATCCTTTACTTACAAAGAACTATAATCTAGCTTTAATTTTTTATGCCATATTTTTTCTAATTATAATATTATACTTATTAATTGAAGAAACATACAGAGAGGTAAATAACTAAAAAATGTCCAATAACGTCACCATCTAGAGATAGCCACAATTAACAACTGATGCTGTTCATTTTATTTATATATTTATTTATTTTTGTCTATGAAAATCTAGAATATAGATTTGTTTCTTTTTTTGATGCTGTTCGTTTTAGACACACCCACACACACACTCTTACCATGTGCACACATTTTAGAACAGAATTGAGGTTCTTTTTCACAAACAGTTCTGTATCTTTTTAAAAAATGTAAGAATATGTCACAAGCATGGCTTACATATAAAAGTAACTATAAAATTATAAATATAGTATCTTTTCTCTCTAGACAATTTGGGAGGTACAAAATTATAACAATGAATAAAAAAAATAATATGTATTCTCACCAACCAGGGGCAAACGTAATTTACATTTGTATCATTTCTTCTTCCACTTACATGTACATATAAATGTGTATATGCAGTACTTTATATGCAGTGCTTTGTATCTTATATGTTTTAGATCTTCCTATTCCATTTAACATTATAAATCATGATAATTGCACATAAAATATTTTTGAGAAACACAATTTTCTAATATTAATTTAAAATAACTTTAATCAATTTTAATTCTTTTTAAAAAAGCTTTTATTATGGAAAAATTTTTAACATACACACAACTAACAAACCAAAAACCAAACCCAGTACAGCGAACTCATCACCCAGCTTCAGAGATTATCAGCTCAAGCCCAACCTTGTTTCATCCATACGTCCTGCGGCTGCCATCCCTCCCATGTTATTATGAACCAAATCCTAGACATCATGTCATTCAATCTGAAAATATTTATTATGTAGGTCTAAAAGCTGTGCACTCTTAGACAAACCTAATATTTTCACAATACCATTCTCACTCCTAAATAGAAGTTTAATATTTCTTTCATATTAAATGTAGAGTTAGTGTTCAAATTTCCAATTGTCCCATAAAAGTTGTATGTTTTTAGTAGTAGAGCATTTATAAGGGTGGACTACAAAAAGCAAGACAGCCATAGACTTTTTATTGACAAATATAAGAGGTAGGTACAGGATGAGATAATACAGGGGAACATGGGCCTATATGGTCCATTGCTCCATCACCCAGAGTTGGGGGATCTGTAAAGCTCCCTCAGGCACAGAGATTAGGCAGAGGAGGAAGCAAAAGTGAATAAAGGCAACCCCCACTGGCCTTTAATCATGCTCCATGCCCCACATGATGATAGGACCTTTTTAAAGGAAGATTCGACTGGCCATGTTGTAGTTTCACCACCCAACCCCCACCATGGACAACCTCTCTGCTCCTGGGGAAATAGGCATATCTTTCTCTACTGGCCTCGGATGCTTGGTCCAAGGCAATCACGAGATGGCTTATTCTCTCTGCCATAAAGGTAGAATCAGGATGGCAAAAAAGAGAGGAAACATGAATCAAGTACTCTGTATAACTTAGTTTAAGATTGTTTCTTTCATGAAATGGTAGATATTGCAGGGACAGCCTGGGATAAAAAGTCAGAAAAAAAGTTCCCTTCTAATTCCTGCCCATATTTTCAGCACTCTCAGAACTATAGAATAACGAGTGTCCTGGTTACTGCTTCTGACCATCTTTGGGGTCTAATACGTGGTCTCACGCCAGCCAAGAACACTAGTTTATTCCAGAGTTGAGGGCCACTGCCTCACTCTTGCCATCCATCTGGAAAAAGGTTTTTGGAGAATCTCTAATCTAACTTCTGCATTAGAATTCCGCTTCATCCAAGCACAGACATGACTGTCCTAACCTCATGTTACCTCACATTGGCCATTGCGACCAGGAGAGAACACTGAGTTGATGTAATATTCAACACAAATCTTTCTTAGTGACATTTGCCATTATCTTCAAAGACTTAATTGACAATATTTGTCACTTGCCTATGCAAGCCCATCCAGGGTTCTTGGAAGGTGGAGATAAATGACATCAGAGCTGTTCATAAGGACACTTATTATGGCTAATGACTCTTCATTTCCTCCATCCCTCTCTGTTCCTGACCCATTGTTTGCAACGTTCAAGACGAGATTGATGAGCTGTGTTTCCAAGGGGGAACATCCTCTGAGACCTTGGATATTGACCAGTTTTGCTTATCCTTCAGAAAAATCTTGATTGTAAAAGTAAGGGCATGATTTCTAAGAAGAGTGTTTTTCTCCCAGTGTTTGACTCTAGATCTGTGAAATATATTTCCTGTACTCATGTACGAGGTCTTGTTAGACAGCATAGTTGCTCATTGATTAGAAAGGATGCTTTGCTCATCCATTTGAGACATCCCTGTATTTGAGTCTTGACTGTGACTCTGGGCTCCCGAATTGTCTTCTTCATTCCTATAGTCCCCACTTCATCTATTGTGGGAGGCTAGCACCAACATACCTTCATGCATTTGGTGAGGATAAAATGGATCAAATTTGCAGAGCGCCTAGGACAGCACCCAGTCCACAGTAATGTTCTACCAGTGGTCAATAAACATGAGAGTAGCTTTCTCTGCAGAATTATTTATATTAAATATATCAACATTATTTTATTCTAATCCATTTTGCTTAGATTGTATATACTAGATTTTATATAGCAGATCTTTTTAAACCAAAAGAGGCTAAAAAGGGTTTTGGCTACTGGCCATAGAGTTAACACTGATGTAATTATTAGCTTCTGCCAGGGTGATGCAGGGTCTTAATCAATTTTAATTTTGTACAGCTAGAACTGTTGATTACTTTTCAAATGTGATGAATTACAGCATTACTATTAGCCATGATACACATAAACAAGATATCAACCATCCAAAAAAGGTGTGTGATTTTGTTATTAAACTCTTGGGTGTTCCTTTTTCTAATTAATACAAAGGAAGTAACTACCTTGAGAGCCTTTTGCCCTATTTGTTTATAACCTGGTAATTTACATAAGTGGCAATTCTCAATTAACCAGAATGTGGGCCTACCTAAAATGCCAAATTCTTTAATTATTTGGAATAGTGTCTTGGGTTGGACACACACACACACACACACGCACCATTCCAGAATAGCCCAGATTCTGAGAGGGGTGATGGAGTAATCTGAACTGAAATAGATAATCTCTCTCTTTTTTTTTTTTTTTTTTTTTTTTTGAGACGGAGTCTCGCTCTGTCTAGTGGCCGGATCTCAGCTCACTGCAAGCTCCGCCTCCCGGGTTTACACCATTCTCCTGCCTCAGCCTCCCGAGTAGCTGGGACTACAGGCGTCCGCCACCTCGCCCGGCTAGTTTTTTGTATTTTTTAGTAGAGACGGGGTTTCACCGTGTTAGCCAGGATGGTCTCGATCTCCTGACCTCGTGATCTGCCCGTCTGGGCCTCCCAAAGTGCTGGGATTACAGGCTTGAGCCACTGCACCCAGCCAATAATCCCTCTCTTAAATGCCTGGGATAAAAAGCCACTCTACAGGAGGATGTGGTAAGAGCTTACAGGCAGAGTTGTTCTGTCTGGAAGGGGGACACTAATGTGGAGGTGGAGAATCCAGCTGATCAGTTATTTAAATGGCCTATTCATCTTTACATATAACAAAAACATCCTGAATACTATTGTATACCATTCTTTTTCCATGCCTCAGTCATAGTAACTGGTCAGCAAGGGTTGTAGAAAGAATAACCAGAAAGTTAAAGTAATACTCTGTAAAGAGAAGAGGAAACTTTATGTCAAAAAACTAGAACACATAGATAGGCTTTGTTGGTACAGTAAGCAGCTCAAAAGCATGTGCCTCTACCAAGAGAGATGAAGACATGGGCTGCTCTCCAATATTGTGGTCACAGCCATCTCCAGGGCATTAATTATCTGGCTACTTTGTTTGATAATAGCTGTTTTTGGAGACCTGACATCTCCTCTCACTTGAAATTTCTGCATATAAAGCATTTTCCTTTATGAACAAAACAGACAGTAACTTGAATTACGTGACTCTGCATTTTGTTTAATATATTTTTCTGAAGAGTGGAAAATAGCTATCAAAATTCAATATCAGTATTGGATCCTCTGTGTAGCATTTTATTTATTTCCACTGAAACTCAGACAATAAAATGAATGGGAAACCTTGACACCCAAGAACACAAAAGCTTTGGTTGGTGTCTTTCTTTCAGCATAGCTCTGCTTACTTCCTGCACATAAACTTTGCACCTCTAGTTAACATCTTACCACAGGCTGCATAAATAACTCACTTTGAACTGCAGGCTGTGAAGGACTGGCTTTATTCTTAATCTTGGACTTTTTCTGAGACAGTGTACATTTCTTGGGAAATAAAAAGATTGCCTTCCTAGCTAACCATCCTCCTGTAGGGAACAGGACAGTGGCAGTCCCTAGGGCCCTCAGCTGGAAAGGAGGTGGAGGGCGCAAGTTATTTTGGGGCTCTTGTGAAAAAGATTGAAATTTGGGTTCATAGGTTTCTGTTCCCCTAAACTGCTACCTTTTCTTTGAATTTTAATGCAAGCTGTATTTTTCAAGTTATAAGAACGAATTTACTAGTAGTTTGACAGAAAACACCCCCTGTAAACACTGCAGGATAATCCTTATATTAGAGGGAAAGAAAAATTGAATATATAGGGCAACTGCCAATGGGACTCACTATCCTTCTGATACAGAGTTGCTAAATTCCTTCTAATCTGTGTATGGTGTGTTGACAAGGCAGATGCACATAAAAATGAGAGCTACACAAACATGTCAGTTACCCAAAAACTGTATGTGTCTTTTTCTCAGATTAATTCTGAATAGCTCTGATAATAAATCGCAACTTTTCAAGGTATTTTCACACATATTCATTCACTCTAAATTGACTTTTACAAAATTGTTAAAACATTACCCACACCTTCTTATGAGGCAGATGAAAATTTCACTTTACAGATATGAAAACTTGGGCCTACCAAGCTTAAGTAATTTAATTAGAATCACACAGAAAGTTGGGGGCAAAATCAAGACCTCTACTTCGGGTTCTTAATTCTTATGGTGGATTTGTTCCTTTGAAGGTAGTTTCAAAAGTCTATGACTACCTCTGAGGTTTTTAACATTAGCTTCAGGAAGTCTATGATAGTCCTAAAATCTGAAACATTTGTATATATGTATATTTCCTTGGAGATAGATAGGTCTTTCCTTAGACGAAGTTCTAGCCCCTAATATGAATAATAAGCACTCAATTACACCAATTGATATGGTTTTGTTCTGTGTCCCCACCCAAAGCTCATCTTGAATTGTAATCCTCATAATCCTCACATGTCGGGACAGGGACCTGGTGGGAGGTGATTGGATCATGGGGAGGTTCCCCCATGCTGTTCTCGTGATAGTGAGAGTTCTCACCAGATGGATCTGATGATTTTATAAGTGTTTGACAGTTCCTCCTTCCCACGCTCTCTCTCACCTGCCACCATGTAAGACTCACCTGCTTCCCTTTCTGGCATGATTGTAAGTTTCCTGAGGCCTCCCCAGCCATGTGGAACTGAGTCAATTAAACCTCTTTCCTTTATAAATTACCCAGTCTTGGGCATTTGTTTATAGCAGTGTGAGAACAGACTAATACGCCGATGTTGCATGTATAGCACAAACTCTCTCTCTCTCCACCCCCCACCAGTAATTGGTTGTACGACACTTAAGAACCCATCCACGTCTCTCTTGTCTCAGGGAAGATTGATTTTCATCTACCATTTCCCCCCCCCCCACCCCGGACAATACGTTACAAAACCCAAAGAGAGTCTGAACCATATAATGTAATTTGAATAAATTACCAGAGCCTTGTTTTGTTGTTGGAATCATAAGTAATAAGGCAACTTCTGCTGATGACTATGTTAGTCAGCTTGATTTCATCATTCTACATTGTAGGCATTGATCAAAATATCACATTTGTACATCATCAATAATACAATTATGATTTATAAATCAAAAATAGTATTAATAATGAAAATAAAACTTTTCAATGCCACAGAAAGTTGGGGGCAAAATCAAGACCTGCCTCTTTCTTTTTTAATGAGTGGATATTACACTATCTACCCACAGCAGTTGCTCTTTTTCTAGGCTGCACATCTAGCAACATGCTCATGAGTAAAGATTTATTTAGGAAAAAACTCATCTCTGTCCTACATTATTAGGCCCCATCTTAAAAGTATTGTATCCTTTCTCCCATTTGTATCAAGGGGACAGATTTGGGAGTTATTCTCTCTGAAAGCTTGGAGAATGAGTCTTACATGTGACATGTCTCATTTCAGAGACTCTGGTCTAGAAGGTGTGGGGAAAAACAGTCATGGTGTCTGGAAAGTGAGGTTGCAGCAGGTGCGCACACAATCCAGACCCACAGCAGTCAGTTCTCTTTCCTCCAGCTTCGCTTGTATGCAGCATCCTAAAGCACCTTGTCCATCATATTACACAAGAGCCTACAGTGTCCCTAATGCTCGAGCAATTACCAGCTATGCAGCCCACGCTACAGGGTCTTTGTAATCAGATTTAACATAATTATTTGACTTTCTCAATAGTCATATGGTGTTCTCTCTCTGTCGCTCTCCTCTTTATGTTATGTCTTCAACTCTTCGGGAGGATATTAACCACAGCAAGATTTTTCAACCAGTCACAGAGTGTGATTTGAAGAGCCCCCAAGTCCTGCCTCCCCTCACATGTGTCTCAGTAGCTTGCTTGGTATACAGTAGTCCCCCCTTATCCTTGCTTTCCCTTTCCATGGCTTTGGTTACCCAGTCAACCACAGTCTGAAAATATTAAATGGAAAATGCCAGAAATAAACAATTCATAAGTTTTACATTGTGAACTGTTCTAGTAGCATGATGAAATATTGTGTTGTCCTACTCTACCCCACCTGGGACATAAACTATTCCTTGGTCCAGTGGATCCATGCTGCAGATGCTCTGTGCCCATGAGTCACTTAGTAGCTATCTCAGCATATCAACTATTCTGGGATCACAATGCTTGTGTTCAAGAAACCCTTATTTTACCTAAGAATGGCCCCAAAGTGCAAGAGTAGTGAGGTTGGCGTATTGTTATAATTGTTCTATTTTATTATTAATGATTGTTAGTCTCTTACTGTGTCTAATCTATAACTTAAACTCTACCATAGGTATGTACACATAGAAAAAAATATTATATATAGGGTTCAGCACAATCCACAGTGTCTGGCATCCTCTAGGGGTCTTGGAATGTGAGCCCCAAGGACAAGGGGAAACTATTGTACTGCAGTGTCTCTCTTAGAGTGAGAGGTCCCATTCTGTGTACCTATAATTCCCTGGAGGGTTGACTATTAACCTAAGTTCATGGTGCAGCAGCACAGAGACGCATAGCAGGGAGGACTCCTGAGGGCATAGGCCTTGGAAAGGAAGGTTGCCATAGGAGTGAAGACATACAAGATTGCTCAGGGATGCAGGTCTGAGGGAGGTATGGTGGCTATGCCATACTGGGCTATTCCTAAGAGCCCAGAGCACCATCAGGAAGGGGCAACGTAAACAGCTACTGAGAGGTACAGAGACTCACTTTTCATTTTTCCCTGGACCGATTTTGATACCTTTCCTTTCCTTGAAATGCTATACCAGTGAGTAGGGGCTCCAGGATTTCTACGTAGCAGGGGCTTAGGAGTGGAGGCTGGAGGGCATGGGCAAATGAGGCAATCTGTCTTGAGGCTACATTTGCATAGAAAACACATTATTGTACTTTAACTGTACAATTATTTGCGACTGCTTTGGGAATCTGAAGATGGAGATCGTGTTTCCAAACCACACCCTACAATTTTTTTTCAAAACGTCTCTCAAGGCACATCCCTTGTAGGAAACCTTCCCCAAATTAATTCTTTCTACAATAAGAACTATTTTTCTTTCTCTATATTCCTTCAACACCTCCATAAATAAATTATACTGTGCTAGTTCACACTTTCAATATCTTAGAATTTTTCTCTAGACATGCCATTATATTCATGAGATGACAATCTCATTAATAGCAGGGATATCTTTTCCTTTCTGTATTGTAAGACATTCCAGCATCTAATGTGCTTCTCCTTATACTGGGAGCTTAGTAAATGCTTGTGGGATTGATGGGTAAACAAATGAGAGAGAGGAAAAAGAAAAGAGTTGGGAATTATAATACATTTTATAGACACAGCTTGAAATTACTGAATAATTTCATAATGCTTCCCTTCATTTTTGTTGGGAAAACACAGTAATGAGGCTGTCAATTAGCCACATAGGGTGGAAAAATGGAAAACGGGTATTTGTATGATACATAATTTGTACACTCTTTTGAGGGAGCCACATACAGGAATAACCAGCACATGAGCTGACCACCTTAACAGCTAAAATCACAAGGGAAAAGATCGTTGTAGAACATGGTGCCTAGTGAGAATCAGGAGACCTGGGTTTATTCCTGTCTGTTCTGACTCATGTCCTGGATCTGGGCCCGTTATTTTTCACAAAGTGTCTTTCAGGTAAATGAAACAAGTATGTATCAGCAAACTGGAGCATGAATATACTGGGAAAATCACAGAATTTGGAATCACAAGACACAGGTTTGCCTCCAGACTCTGTTAATCAGTAGCTGGGTGACCTTAGGCTGCTTAACTTTCAAGCTTCCATCTGTAAGGTGGAGATAATATAAAGAGGGCTCCTCTAATTTGCATGCAAGGCTTTGGTGAAAAAGCAGTGAGGTAATGAGTCTGAATCATTTTGTAAAGTTTTAAGATTTATTTAGACGAAAGTGATTATAATTTACTTAGCACTATGTGAGACTCTGGGTACTGCAAAAGACCTTTGAGATATTTCATGATGTCTAAGATTTTTTTTTAAGCTTTTTATTATGGAAAATTTTAAACGCATGAAACTAGAGAAAATGGTACTGTGAACCCTGTGTACACATCACCCAAGTTCAATACAATCATGATGTCTAAGATCTTGTAGGGAAAACAAAATATACACAATTGATTTAGGAAGGCAGCAGTGCAGGACAGAATGAGATCAAGAGGCAAAATAGATGACATCGATAAATTCCTATGCTATGTCGGAATGCAAGGCTCATTGTGGGTTGGCATCTCTGGAAAAGGCACAGGAGCTGAGCTGGGCCTGTGAATGAATAGAATCTGGACAGGGATCAGGCAAGGAGACAAGAGTGATCTCTGCATCCTGGGCCAAGGTGCGCCTGGACTTGCTGGGGCTGAGGCAGTCTGTTGTCTGGTATGCAACTGTGAACTCAGGAGCAAGTGTACACATTGCTTATCACTTACCAGAAACATCGAGGAGCTCCTCTATCTGTGATAGCGATCAGTTTTGTTCCTTCATCCATCAATCAAGTAGTAATTGAGCCTACACTGAGCTAGGTACTTGAGGAATTAGAGAGGGAGAAGGTGGTTGAGTCTATAATCAGTTACTTTACAATCTAATACCTTCACTACCATTCGTTAATTCATCACTCCAAAAAAAAAAAAAAAAAAAGGTTAGGGAGGCAGAGGATACAGAGGTATAAGGAGAAAACTAGGATCTTATAGATCTTATAGGGAAATATATCTGCTTCTGCTTCAGTCTGTTGTGAAGTTACATAGCATGTATCCTCTGGAAAACTCCCTACCCTCTTAAAAGGGTGACTGGCCGAGGCGGGTGGATCACGAGGTCAGGAGATCAAGACCATCCTGGCTAACATGGTGAAACCCCATCTCTACTAAAAATACAAAAAACTAGCCGGGCGTGGTGGTGGGCGCCTGTAGTGCCAGCTACTCGGAGGCTGAGGTGGGAGAATGGCATGAACCCGGGAGGCGGAGCTTGCAGTGAGCCGAGATCGCGCCACTGCACTCCAGCCTGAGCGACACAGCAAGACTCCGTTTCATAAAAAAAAAAAAAAAAAAAAAAAGGGTAACTGGGAGAAAGGAAAATAACATCATATCATAGTCATGCACCCATAAAAATGTTTCAGTCAACATCAGATTGCACACACAACAGTGGTTCCATAAGATCAGAATAAGATCATAACACTGTATTTTTACTATACCTTTTCTGATACATTTAGATACACAACTACCATTGTGTTGTAATTGTCTGTAGGGTTCAGTGCAGTAATACTCTGTACAGATTTGTAGCCTAGGAGCACTAGGCTGTCCCACACAGCCTACGGGGGGAGCAGGCTATACCATCTTGGTTTGTGCAAGTATACTCTGTGAGGTTCATACAAGGATGAAACTGCCTAATGATCCATCTTTCAGAACATATCCCCTTCATTAAGCGATGCATGACTATATTTTGAAAACAGTATTGACCCCCTGGACATCCTGAAAGGATCTTAGGGATCCCCGGGAACCTGCAGAATATGTTTGGAACGTCACTGATATAAGAGAAAAAAGTTGTTAGTTTGCAGTGGGAAAGCCCAAATTTAGATCCCCTCTGGTTTTAAGCAAGTCATTTAATCTGAGTTTTTTTCTCCCATAAAATGGGGATTAACAGTGTACCCTTCAAGAGATGATCATGAGAAATACATATGAATATTACTAACCTTATATAGTAAATATAAAATAAATACTACATAGTAAAGATAGTGTTGTCTAACAGCTGGCAATTATAGAGAAGAATGTTCTACAGCTGTCCTTAATGCCCAGAGTTCTTCATTCTGTCTAAAAATCTCTGCTGTAGCTGAAACCTCCAACCACTCTTGTTTGGTGCTAACAGAAATGAAAACCAGTTTAATATTGTCTTTATATTTAGTTAAAAAATCTGGGCATTGCTTGCCACTTTGCACATAGGTCTCTGTTAATATGGAACCAGTTCATCACCCAAGATAGGGATCCTGCAGAGCAAGAACGTTTCCCAGAATGGCTGATAATGGTCTCCTCAGTGAAAATTGAATGACCTCCTCTGTGGATGGTGACAATGAAGTCAAGTGCCAAGGGTGCTGAGTAATGAGTGTGCAATGTCATATTGCCTTAAAAGTACACATTGGGATTCGCAGAACAAGGACTAAAGAGAGACATCCACTGTGTACTTTCTCTGTGGGAACAAGGGTGGTCATATGAAATCTGGGACTTTTTTTTCCACAGGTGTTGTGTTAGTACAGAATCAGTTCTTTGCACAGAGGTCTGTGTTAATATGGAATCAATGCCTCACCCAAGACAACAGAAGGACCTGCCACAGTGTCACTAGTGTCACTTCTGTACTGGGAATTCAGTCATGCAAGTCCTGGAAACTTGATACCTCAGCTGTGCTGGCAAAAATGGGGGTGGCTGGCTCCTCCTGTTTGTTCATTTTGCTCTTTTTCAAATTGCAGTTTTGGCAGCATGCTGCTCTTTGGTGGAACTGAGGCTATAAGCCAATGTCCTAGCTACAAAGAAGGGTGGGAATTTGAGTTTTGATTCTTGGGAATTTCCCAAAATATTGAAAAGCTAGTTGAAAGATATGTAGCAGGCACCCACTTCGCTTGACCTATGACATGATTTGTAGCTGCTGTAATTGGGGCAGTGAGCGGGGGTGCCTCTTTCAAAGATGGGTCTGCTAGGATTCCTACCCTTTTTCGATTTCCCACTTTTCCCCCTATGATCTTCCTCTCTTTTTCTGGCATCTCTGCAGTCAACATATGTTCAAGTGTTTAACAGTTAAAAATGAATCCATCTGAAAATATAAACTATGTACCGATAGTTATCATTTCAAATGCTTACAGGGCTGGTGTAGCAATGTAATTGAGCTACGTTTGGCAGAGAAGATGGTAGGAGGAGTGCTGCTTGGTAAACTGGATAGTGTCTGAGGGCAATCAAGTTCAATACCATAAAAAACAAAACACATTGTGCAAGCCAAACAAAACAGATCTGTGGGCTAGACACATTTTTCATTATTCAATTAGCTTGGCACAGGTTTAGAGCTTTACCAACTTTCTTTTGGGTTCTTCTTTATTCCTATCTCTTATGGACTTCTCATCTTGGCCTTGCTCTTATGGTCACTGGTCACGTCCTGATCAACTGACACTATTTGTAACACAAGGCCCAAACAACTTTTTGTTTTGGTCCTAAATCCTGAGATTAGGCAGGAGCTTTCTTAGTTTGGGTTTCAGATGCATGCCTCTGGGATTCAGATAAAAATTGTTATCATGCAGATAGATAAGTGCCCCTGGGCACTATTTGGGGCACAGAAAGTCCCTAACTAGCAACTTCTTCTCGCAACCCAAGCTAAACTTCTATATCTCCCTTTTGTCTTACCCACCATTTCCTTGAGCTTCTAGGATTCTAGAAGCTTCTTCACAGTTTCACTTTTTATCACTCAACAGTCTGGTTGGCTGAGACCTCCAAACTTCCCATCCAGCTCAGGGAAGCCCAAGATGAAGAGCTTTTGGTTTTACTATCTTTCAGCGAGTGATATGAAAGCCGCTACTCTATGAGATTTCATTTACTCCATCTCCTAAAAAGTTGTACATACCCTGAAACATTCGTGATTTGGAGGGAGAAGTTTTTGTTTGTTTTGTAACATCGGGGAGACATTTCTATGGTTTAATTTCTGCTTGTGAAGGCCCTGTCTTACCCAGTCCGAAGTATGCCTTTAGTTTGCAGAAAGATGCACTGAGTTCAGGTTAAAAGCAGCTTTAATCAAGAAGTTTATTTGGTTGTTTTCAAGGTCTTGTACAGACTTTTCTTGAAGAGATGAAATAGAGCTTAGCGATTATCTAAGGAAGCAGCTTTCTTTTACAGTTAATGATTCAAGGTAGGGCTCTTAAGCTCTCTGTGCAAGTTTAATGGGTAAAAAGTGGGGGAAAACTCCACATTTACAGGTGTCCACAATGTGACAGACACTGTGTAGGTCTTTACAGACGTCAGCACATTTCATCCTCACAAGGAACTCACGAGGAAGGAATTATTATTCCCATTTTACAGATGAAGAAAATTGGGACTCCAAGATATTCTATAACTTGATCTAGACCTTATACTTAATAAATGCACAAGCTAAGACTCGAATCTACATCTGATTTGTTTTCTTCTGTGCTTCAATTTTTTGTTAGAATCTGGACCTCATGAACCCTAATCTAGTGCTCTTTTCACGACATCAGAAGAGTTTAGTTAGCTTTTTCACTGCTTTCATTTTGTAGTTCATACTTTTTGGGTTTTAAGGATTAAGAGTGTTTACTTGTAAAGAACTTTGAGATGCATATGGAAATTACTGAGATCTGATATTACTTATACATGGGAAGCAGGAATAGAAATGGGAGATAGGAAATGGAAAACAAACAAAACCTGCACCCCAAAGGCCAAGCATCGTCATAGTAACTAATGAACAACTGAGATATTTAGCTGCCTCCTTGGCCTTTCAACTTGGATGTCTCCAATGGGCATCCCTAAGCTTATGTGGTCACACTAGGACTCTGGGTTGCACTTGCTCACTCCCACCTTTCCTTATCCCAGTAAAAGGTCCTACCATCTATCCAGATATACAGCTTAAAAACTTAGGAGTCTCTTTCCGTTATCCTGCCTTTACAAAAGACTCACCAGCATTCTAGTAAGTCTACCTAATAATCTATCCTAATTTTACCTGCAAAATATACTTTTTGACCAAATCCGTCTAATTCTCTTTCTCCACTGCCATCTCTGTACTCTAAGCCACCAGGACTCCTGCCTGAATTACCACAAGACCTTCCCCACTGCCCTCGAGGGGCTCCCATCCTTACCTGTGTACCTCTGAGCCTGAGACTCTCAGAGACCCTGCACCGCACTTAGAATACCATCCAAACTCCTTACTTTGGCTACAGGCCCTCAGAGATGTGGCCCTGCTGACGTCTCCTTCCTCCCCTCCTCCCACTCCCTCCCTTTCTTACTATGCTTGAGCTGGACTGGCTGCTTTCTGCTCCTTCAACCCTCTAAGCTGGTCACTCCATCAGAGCCTTGGGACTTGCTATTCCCACTGCCAGGCACACACCACTCTTTATTGATATTCCCATGGCTGGCTCCTTCTTATTTGGCATCTGTGTAAATGCCCTCTCCCCAGTCAGCCTTCCTCACCCTGCCTGAGTCACTCTGTAGCGCATTTCTCTGATTTGTTTTTCTCCTTTAGCATTTGCCACTGTATGAGATTATTTTGTTGGTCTATTTATTTGCTTGTCATATCTCTCTCTTTACACGAATGTGAGCTGCATAAAACCAGATACTTTCCTAAGACAGTGCATGGCACATAGTATTTAAATATTAAACATGAAATAAAGATTTCTGAAATAAATGAATAAGCATATGCAGAGGCCTTTGGGAACACATGCAGTTCCCAAAAAGAAGAGGAGAGAACAATTACGACTACCTAGTAGACTTCCTCATTACCTTAGTTATCTGGGCAAGGGCAAGAAATTGCTCAAATCTCACAAATTTGGGAGACTAACAATTCTGACAAATTAGGGCTTTATAGAAGTTGAAGGTAAAGCTGGTTAATTTGAGGACTCTCCATAGACACAGCCCTTTCTCTAATGTCCTAGTTAATAATAATCCTCCATCTTTACATCCTAACAGTGCATCAGGGAGGACTATGTCTTGGTTGTGGTAGTGAATAATAATGATAAAAAATAACACAATCAAATACTTACATGGTGCTTACTGTGCTCCAGGCACTATCCTAAGTGCTTTATACAGATTAGCTCACTTACTCCTCACAGTCACCCTGTGAGTTTGTGCTATTATTATCACTGTTTGCTGATGAGAAAGTGGAAGCACAGAGAGGTTAGGTAAGTTGCCAAATGTCACACAGTAAGTGGTGAAACTAGAATTTTGAGCCACAGTCCGGCTCTGTATTCTGTATTTTTCTATGCTCTCTAGCCTCAGCACACTTTCACCATCAGGTATGCAGGCTTGGGGATCAAACTTCCTCACTTCAGAAAAGTTGCTGCTTGAAGAGTTGCTGCTTCATTGCTGCTCAAGGCTGGCTGTTAGATCTGGAGCCTGGAATTCATGCGGTGTCCTACCTATGAAATCTTTTTGTGGGGACAGGCCTCCTTTTATCTGTGCTTGTGTTGCAGGGGCTGTCAGTTTCTCATTTAGAGCCATTTACATGCTATCCGTGGGAAAACTGGCCTTGGCTTCCCTTAGGAGAGATATAAAAATGAAGAAGCTATAGAAACCATCTTTTAAGAACTTAATGCTAATGAGCAGTTATCTTTTACTGCAAGTCTTTAATGCAAAACGCCAGGATCAACATTTTTTAAAATTACAATTTCCTATGCTATTTCTTACAATGCTTATTTTCTTTCCATGGTTTCCACCTAATTGGTGTCCCGTACCTGTGCTGATGTTGAATGTTCTTCCTCCAACTTAACCTATAGATGATTTCTGGGGTGGGGGTGAGGATGGGGCAGAAACCCTTTGAAAAGGAGTGCAGAAGTTTATGTTCATGTGACTGCATACATTTTTCAGGAAAGAGGTAATTCTCCCAATACTCTGCAACACAAAAAAGATTCTGAATCACGGAGCCTGGATGTACCAACACTACGTCTTGTGTGTATGTGTCTGGGTATGTGTGTGTTTCCTAGTAAAACCACAGTTTCATATCTTCATAGTTCAATTTCTTCTGCATAGTACTTTTCTAAGAATATGGCGGGAATTTCTAATTTTAAAAGATGTTAAGAAACAGAAGTCACAGTAAAAATCGAATGAGCCCAATAGTTTATAAGAAAATGCAGGAAAAGGATAAAGAATGAGCTCCTTGATACATTGTATATTCTGGTTCAAACATAATACACGCACAGATGCATACAGCACAAAACACACTAACTTTAATATCCTGTGGAGAAGGTAATTTGCTGGGTTACGTACAAGCGTGTTAAATGGGAGCTTTATTAGAATAAGTCAGACCGAAAGAACACTTTCGCACAGAATATCTGTATAATGGAAACAGGGATTTCTGAAAAATAGCTGCAGTTTTCCAGGTGACTTTACAAGGGCAGGATGGGCGTAGAGTAACTTGGAGAGACTCTCCTTTTAGAAACATTCTGGGCATGAAAGGCAGTTGTGGATCCAGCCAAATAAGCTGCAAACTTCCGGATGATTTATTTACTGCTTTTCTACATTTTGTGATAGTAATAAGGAAGGTGTTAGCTCTAGCCTGCTAAATGTTTGAACCTGATGCATTTTGTAATCAGCAGAATAATGGTCCCCAAAGATGCTTACGTTTAACTCCTGGAAGCTGTGAATATGTTGTGTTATATGGCAAGGATAAACTAAAGCTGCAGACGGGAATTAAAGATGCCAATCAGCTGAGCTGGAAATAATGCGCGTACCCTGGATTCTCCAGGTGAGCCCAATGTCTGGATTCTCCAGGTGAGCCCAATGTCTGGATTCTCCAGGTGAGCCCAATGTAATCACAGGTTTCCTTAAACGTGGAAGAGGGAGGCAGGTGTGTTGGGTCAAAGTGATTCAATAAGAGCAGGATTCAGTTTGTACTGGCTGCCTTGGAAGATACAGGAAAAGGCCCATGGGCCAAGGAGCGTAGGTGGCTTCTAGAAGCTGGAGGGGCCAGTGACATTTTATTCCCTTAGTGCCTCCAGAAAGAACACAGCCCTACTGACACCTTGGTTTTGGCCTGGTGAGACCAACTTTGGACTTTCCACTTCCAAAACTGTAAGTAATAAATTTGTGTTGTTTTAAGCCAACAGCAGAGGTGTCGTTTCAGTTTGCAGTCATTGCTACAGCAGGACTAGGGAGCTGGTACGCATTGCCGGGACTCACTCCTGCTCTGGCACTTGGGTGGCACTGTAGGTGCCCATGTTCGTGGAGGTAGTGAGCAAAGGCGAGGGGGCTCTCTCGGCTGGACTGGCCATGTCTGCTTACACAGAGTGCTTCCCTCTTCCACTGCGGTAATAGCGTTGCCTTAGTCCCTGTGCGCTTGGAGTGGTATTCTGTACAAAAATTCTTTGTCAAAGGGACAAACTTAATGAGCTATGATGCCATTCAGACTGATGTGTGAACTTTTAAGCTTTCCTGTGAGGAAGATAATTGTTCTGTGATATGAGGAGTGGCATTGCATGCAGTGTATTTCTTTATGTGCTAGCAAAATGCAGTTCACAGCTGTAGACAGGTGGGGTAAAATTAGCACCAGACTGGGAGACAGAAGCCTTGATTTCTTTCGTTGGCCTGTTCACATACAAGCTATGGTTGTAATGAACTTTTTTTCCCCACAAACATTTTAAAATCACTTAGTCATGCTCCTCAAAAAATTTTAACGTTTGGATTAAAACTGTTGAAACTGTAATCTGGTGGAAAACAAACACCTTAGTTCTACAGTTAACAATGGTACGTTATCTCAATAATTTGAACACGTTATATGTTTTTTTTTAAATCTACTTAGGTCTTGTCTGTCCTATAATAGTTCCAGGGTTCTTTTTTTTTTTTTTCCTATAAAGTTCCTGGTATTTCTTATTTGAGTGTTCTTTTTCTCCTTAATATAGTGCATTGCTTCTGAATTGTTAGGTAAAAGTTGGTCTGCTTGTTGTCTTTATCTTAAAGAGATTGTGCTTCTCATATGCCTAGAAAGTTTTTCTTGTGACTTTATATCCCCCCCAGGGGATATAAGATGCCATGATTAATATCGTACACCAGGAGAAGGAGTTACAGCCTGTGCGCCTCCTGGTGATATTGATTAGGAAGAAGGGGAAGGTGGACCTTAGGGGCAGATGGCCTCCAGCATTGAAATGTGGGCTCCCAGATCCTCCATCTGCCCACATCTTGCTGGACACAACCATACTCATCTGCCTGGGCCCCTTCTCTGACTCCCAATCCCCTAACCATTGGGCTGGGAGGAGAAAGAGCTCCCAAGCAGCAGGTTGTCTCTTCCCTTGCTGTGTGCTCTCACATGCCTAGGGTTGTTGGCAGCACACTGGAATCACCTGGCAGCCTTAAACACTGATGGTGGGTTGAATCCATAGAGATTCTGATTTTGTGCGTTCCAGGTGAGGCCAAGGGCATCAGGCTGTTTTAAAGCTCCCCAGCTGATTCTAATGTGCTGCTAAGGTTGCGATCCCCAGTCCCAGCCCTCTCCTGAAGCCACCCCACTGGCTGGAGAAGATACTAGGCTGACGTTGTTTTTTCTCTGCATTGCCATGGTCACTGGGTGGGCAGGTCCATGTCCAGGGTAGCGTGGACACTCTTCCAAGGCAGCTTCCAAGTCACACTGCCTGTGACTCTCAGCTCTCCTCCATCTAAAACATCTTAGTTTTACAGTTGTGCTTTTCGAATGCCTAGAAATTTCTGGGCTACATTTCTCTCCCATATATGGACTTCATGACCATCTATTTTCCCAGAGGGTTTTTGCAGTTTTTATGCTAGTTTTCGATTCACCAATCTTTTCCTTCTGTTAGGTTTCAAGAAAAAAGTCTACAGTTCCAGTTAGTCTAGTTTTGTAACAGGACCTGACAACTCCACTCTACTTCCCATCCTAAAGACTACAGGAAAAACTAGCCCAAGTGACTGAGCCGGGGGGTCCCAGTCATCAGTAGCATGGGTATTTCGCTTTGGAATATTATCAAATAGTTGGGGTGGGGGGTGGGGGGGACCAGCACAGTGGACTTAGTGTAAAGTCCAGGATTTGATTCTTAGCTAAGAAAACAAGTTTCTGTTTGGACGAACGGAGGCAGGATGGTGCACTTCCGGGTTCTTCTTCACCACCAACTCTTCCCGTGTGTGCGAGAATGCAGCTGATGCCCGGGAAGGTGAAGATTAATCAGGCATGCACCAGGTGATGTCAATCCGAGGAGACCAAGATTTACCTGGTGGCACCTGCGGAGCCCCCCCCTTCCCCGACATGCCCGTGCCCCGCCTATTGCCCTTCCACTCCTAGAAAAGTCACTCCCAGCAGATGCGCCCGGGGTGAGCTTTCTCAGCCCCCACTCTTGTCGGGACTGTATTAGAAACTCCCCCCTCTGCCCAGCTTCGGTCCCTGAAGCTAGATGACTAAAGAATAAATTTGCAGTTTTGCTTTTAGCCTTGCCTACTCGCTGGTTCTTTTGTGCCCACTCTGGTGGTCTTAGAAAAACAAATCAGTTTCCTCTCTGAGTTGTGAGGATTAAATGTGATAAAATGGAAGAAAGGCCAGGAGTTATGGGCTTTCAGGAGATGCCCATAGACATTAGCTGAATTTGGACATTTTCAATTTGAATGGGACAGAAACATTAACTGGTGTTGACAGGATCAGCGATGTATCTAATAGGCAGCATTATACACAGCACAAGCTTAGGTGTTCCTCAGCTACCACACCTTAGTGCTTGTTCCTCTGTTAGGATTATCTATTAGATTTTGCTATTTACTTTTATTAGATTTTTATATTACAAGAGGGGCACATAATAGAGCTCATGCAATTTAGTTCATTTCAGACCTGGGCCAGCTTTAGGTGAAAGCTGCTGGAACTAATTTTTATGCCAGGACTTCAAATAGTGAAGTCTGTATCAGAACAAAATATCATTATCCCCAGCTCTGGCTCTGACACCAGTTCTTTTGAGGCTGAAAGTTGCCCTGGGGTTGTAAGATCTTACACGACCAATAACAGAAGTCAGTAGAGACTCCTAGGCACAGAGATGTGATAACATATTTAACATTTTGATAGCATTCCAGACAGCAACAGAATAATGCCTTTGGCCAGGAAATCACAGATCCCTACCCACCCTGTTATGGTGGAACTGTGCCCCCTCAAATGATCCCCGGTAGCTGTGAATGTGATCTTGTTTGGAAATAGATTCTTTAGTTGATGATCGGGTTAAGGTTAAGTAAGGTCATTAGGCTGGGCCCTAATCCACTATGACTGAGCTTATAAAAAGAGAAAAAATCTGGACACAGACATGTGTACAACACTGGGATAACATTATGTGAAGATGAAGGCAGAGATTGGGAGATGGAATTACAGGGACACCAAAGATGACGAATGTCCCACCAAAACTAAGAAGAGGGCATGGAACAGCCTCTCCCTCACAGCTGTCAGAAGGAACCAATCCTGCTAATATCTTGATTCCCAGAATTCTGACTTCCAGAGCTGTGACACAAGAAATACGTCAGTTTAAGCCAATAAGTTTGAGGTACTTTGTTACAGTAGCACTAGGAAACCAGTACACCCCCCTTTCTCTCACTCTACTTTCCAGGAGAAGTGATGCTATAGATTGCTCAAACTCAAGGGAACTCCGTAAGTTTTTTGGTGGAAACATGTGAAAAGGCTGCTATGTAACTACTATGACCCTCAGAAGCGGCAGTTTCACAGGATGTAGTCAAATATATTTTCTGGTGGGTGGAGCTTTGTGTGAGACATAAATCAATCTCATTGGGTAGCTGTCTCAATTTCCACTTTCCCAGTGCAGTGTGGGTGGATGGGGAAGGTGCTCCCAACTGGGAGGTATACAGGCTGCTTTTCTCATTGGCTTTCCCTTATGCTTCTGGGACATTCTTCATTCTGTGTGGCCAGGGAGCATGTAAACTGGAGACAGAACCCAAAAGCTTTCCCTCCCTAAAAAGACCCGAGGTGGGATGGCCAGTAGGGAAGGTGAGGACCTTGCTACAAAAATTTCAGGACTGAGAAAAGGAAGTATTTCTCCCTCCAAAATTCAATCTAAAAATTAACATTTAACTTCAATATCTAAAATATAACATGTCCACTAGCCAGATAAGCTGATAGTAGAGTATATTAAGTTTATTTAATGTGGTGTATTATGTATAATATTATATGTGGGTGGGGTCTCCAAAAGTAAGGGTGCCAAAGGTCTGAAACAGCTTTGGGCATTGGAGCAAATGGTCTTGCCTCTGGCTACCATTGTCTTGTACTTAAACCTTCTTCCTGACTGGTGTGTTCTTTGACATTCCAAAATAGTAAGATTAGAGACCTAGTGTGGGTTTGGGACAGAACAGGTAGTAAAGCAATCCCTTACCCTGCTTCATCCCTGTTTGTACATCGATCTTAGAAAAACAAGAGTGCTCTAGACAGTAGGTGAGAAGATTCAAGTACCTCTTTGTCCCCGACAATATGCTCTCATATCTTTTGTAAGAGTACACAGTTTAAATTTCTAAAAATTCATTGCAATAAAAAGCAAAACAATCCCTCATAGATTTATAATCAAAGTAATGTACCACTTAGAAAAGATTTGAAATAAATGCAAATACCTAGTACAATGTTTTATCTTTTTAATGACACTTCAATAAAACTACTTAACTTTTATTTTTCCAAGCAAAGCAAGTGGGAAGAAAAATGTAAAGTGTTTCTTCATACACTGCAAGTTTATGAAATTCAAAAGGTAGATAATGTAGCAGGGTTTTGAAGAAGAGCCTTTTAAATGAATGTGAGGCTTGGCTCTTCCCACACTTGGGATGTGGGTCTTCTAAATGGATGTGAGTCTTGGGTATACCTTAAAGTTTGTGAAAGTGAAAGTCAGCAAATCCTTCCCCAGTAGGCTTTAACTCTCTTAGTTAAAAAAAAAAAAAAAAATACAAAAAAATCACTAGGCTGAATGGGCCATTTATATCATCTAGTATGATGAGTCGTATGTATGTACTTCCATCCTGGGATGAAAGTCCTTAATGAAGGATTTGCAGATTAGGTTAAGAGGGTTATCATTATCTAATTACACAACAAATCCATTCATCTGGCAAATACTCAGTGAATGTCTACTAAATGCCAGGCATAATGCTCAACAAACTTGTCCAAAATAGCCACATGATAGCAGGGGCACGATAACATTCCCTGTTGTCATGGAGCTCAGTTGAGTAGGAGGTATCTATAATTTCATGTGAGGATGAGGGCAGTGCAAGGTGCTGGGGGGAGCACTAGCATCTTCATCCATTCAGGCTGCTAGAACGAACTGCTACAGCCTGGGTGGCTTGTAAACAATAGAAATTCATTGCTGGCTGGGCACGGTGGCTCACGACTGTAATCCCAGCACTCCAGGAGGCTGAGGTGGGTGGATCACGAGGTCAAGAGTTCGACACTATCCCAGCCAACTTGGTGAAACCCTATCTCTACTAAAAACACAAAAATTAGCTGGGGGTGGTGGCGGCGCACCCCTGTAGTCCCAGCTACTCAGGAGACTGAGGCAGAAGAATCGCTTGAACCTGGGAGGCAGAGGTTGCAGTGAGCTGGGATCATACCACTGCACTCCAGCCTGGTGACAGAGGGAGACTCCATCTTAAAAAAAAAAAAAAAAAAAAAATTATTGCCCACAGTTCTCGAGGCTGGGATGCCCAAGATGAAAGCACCAGCAGATTCAGTGTCTAATGAGGGTCGGTTTGCCCGTTTCATAAATGGCACCTCCTGGCTGTATCCTCACAAGGTGGAAGGGGCAAGGCAGCTCTCTAGGGCCGCTTTGATAAAGGCTCTAATCTCATTCCTGAGAGCTCTGCCTTCATGACTTAACCACCTCTCAAAGCACTCACCTCCAAATAATCACACTGATGATTACATTTCTACCTGTGAATTTTGGGGAGACACATTCAGACCATAATAAGTAGGGAGGGGCATTTGACTTGAATCTGAGAACTGATCAAAAAGGCTTTCTGTAGAAAGTGATAGCTGAGGCCTCAGAAACACGAAGGGCTTATCCAGACAAATGAAATAAATGCCCTGGAGGCAAGAAAGCACAGCATATAAGAGCTGAAAGTAATTTGATAGGAGGTAAAGATCCTGCAGAGAAGAGCCTGGAGAGGGAGGCAGCAGCCACATCTGAAAGGGCCTTGCAAGCCACATGGAGAAGATTTACCTCTTCCCTGAGGGCAGTAAGAAGCTACTAAATAACTTTAAGCAGAGAATGGAAATATTCAGATGATGGCCTGACTATGTGGTGGAAGGATTAGAGGGAACCTAGACCAGTAAAGAGGCTGCTGCAGTAAGCAACGTGAGAAATGAGAAACAGTGCCACTGGGGACAAAAGTGGGGGACTCCTAAGATAGTGGCAGGGAGCATCAGCAGGATTTAGTGATTGTTTGGGTGGAGGTGCAAGTAAGAATATGAAGGTTAAGAGTTTAGCTTTGTAGAGTGGTACCTCCCAGTGGAGCTTGAGAACTTGGAGAGAAGCAAGTTTTGCCGAGAAGGTGACGATTGAGTTTTAGACATACTGATTTGGATATACGTACAATATGCCCAAGCAGAGATGCTTGGAAAACAACCCCTCACTCAGATAGCTCTCAGGGTAGGGGATTCCAGGAAGGAGTACTGAGCTGCCTTGAAGGATGAAGAGTAGTGGGAGGGGGTGTGGCAGGAAATGCTTGGAAGCTGGGGAATGATGGTGAGACTAAAATGCCATGAGGAATTGCAGGTAGTACAGAAGGATGTGGATGAAAGGCCAGGAACAATTCTTGATGGGTTCTGCCTGTCATGTTTTGTGCCTTAGGAATGAGATAGCGCTAATACAATATTTCAGACAGATGAGAAACCTGATCATCTTTGGGTTTTGGAAATTAGACTGGCATTGGCATGAGTGTGAACTGGAAATGGGAATAAATCAGACCAGTTAAAATAATCTAGTTTTATGCCCCTCAAAAGATCAGGTCCTAATCTAAGGCTGAACAGAGAGGGTGAGGAAGAAGGAATAAATTTCAGGGATATTGAGGTGGCAGAAATGACAGCTATAGCCATGGACTAAATGTGGGAGGTGAGGAAGATGGCAAGGTTGATATTCAGGGTTCTGGCTTGGTTGATGGTGGACCATTTGGTGAGATGGGCACTACCCATCTCAGAGGTGGAATGGCAAGGTACAGATCTGAGAAAAGCAGGGCAGATGCGCCATAAACCCTGATCTTACAATTGACTGAAAAATCATGAGTCACTAAGACATTCGAATTCTTGATTCCTGCAAGAAATAGCAATTTTAATTACTTTCACCTGCAGTGAAAAATTTGGCATCACTTTACCCTTTTTTTCAATATCAAGGCTTGGGAATTAGTTCTGTTTGCAAAACTACTTTAGTTTTTGAAAGAAACATATTCAACATGTTAGAAATTGACAGAATATAACTAGTATTTGCGGGGATCTCTTTCCCAAATAATGAGATATTTAAAATCTTCTGTTGATGAGAAGTATCTATAATTTGCACAAGCCCTCAAGATACTATCACATGGCTGATTCCACTAATTCTTCAAGTTTCAGCTGAGATAAAAAATGGTCAGAAAAGCATTCCCTGAATACCTTCTCCAAAGAGGTCCCGTTATTACTATCATCACACTATGTCCTGTCATCCATACCACTTCATCAGCTTAAAAGTATATTTTTATTTACATATTTATTCTTCTCCTCCCACTATGATTATAAGGTCCTTGAGGGTTGATATGGTCTGGATCTGTGTCCCTCCTCAATCTCCTGTTGAATTATTATCCCCAGTGTGGAGGTGGGGCTGGTGGGAGGTGGTTGGATCATGGGGGTGGTTTCTGATGGTTTAGCACCATTCCCCTAGTGCTGTTTCATGAGGGAGTTATCAGGAGATCTGGTTGTTTACCAGTGTGTGGCACCTCCCTCGCCTTCCTCCTGCTCTGGGTCGTGTAATTCACGCTTGCTTCCCCTTCTGCCATGAGTGAGTTTCCTGAGGCTTCCCCAGAAGCCGCTATGCTTCCTGTACAGCCTGCAGAACCATGAGCCGATTAAACTTCTTTTCTTTATAAATTACTTAGCCTCAGGTTTTTATGGCAATGCAAGAATGGACTGATACAAGGTTGAAGACTGTGCTTGCTTCTTCTACCCAGGTATAGCCAGTGGCAGCTTTATGCCCTGGCATGTCATCACCATCCTATAAATACTAATTAAGTTCACAAAGAACAGTCGAGATTCCTGTTCTCAAGGCTCTTTTTAGCCAGTGTCATTTTTATGGCTATGTTGGTTGGTAAAATTCAAACTCCTATACTTAAATCAATAACCTCTGCTCAGAGCCCTGGAAGTCCCCCAGTCCTTACTTATTCTATTTGCCCTTTTCAGGGAATTCTCAGAATTTTCCTCAACCCACAACTTAAGGCCTAACACCTGGCCCAGTGTGCACTAGCTCTGGTACTGAGGCCTGTGTTTGTTCACCTTGGTTGGTGTCTGTGCTGTACAGGTTGGTAAATATTTTGAAGGTCATACCTGCCTAGACTTCTAAATCAAACCCAGAGTCTACTTTCTGTTGCTATATAATATGTGGAAATGTCCATAATAATGACATAGAGTAACATAGGAAAAGATCCCTATGGCTAATTATGAACAAGTTCAGTTCATATTAAAGTAAAACCATAACCTCAGGTAGGGTAAACAGATGGGGAGGTCTGTGTGAACATGTTTGTGTCAGGGTTAGGAGTTAGGGAGGTCTGTGGCAAGGGAGGATTGCAGAACAATCACCTTTATGTTCTTTTGGATTGAAGACAAAGTTTTATCTCTTCCAAGGAGAGAGAAGAGCTTAATTGAAAAAAGTCAAACTTCAACTGTGAATATATTCCTTAAGTGGAGAGATCCTGGGTGAGCCTCCATCCAGAAGCTGGCTTAATTGGACTCCAACTGGGCAGAATGAATTCTTAATCAGAACATTTTATTTGCTTAAAATGAATATTATAGCAGTTACCCCCGATTTATCAACAAAGTGGCCATTAACAGCCATCAGTGGCTGACTTTGACAGATTCCACTGCTGAAATAATGAAATTTGGTGGGTTACTATTAAGATTTGCTAATGGTTTTACATTGCAGAGCTTGAGACCAGCGAAACAGAGCTGTTTACTCAGGCAGGTTGACCACAGGGAAAAGGTGAGGGAGAGAGTAATGAAAAGCACAGGAGCTTAATGAAAAATGAATGGCTCCCAGGCAGAATTTCCACAAATGAAATGCAAATTCAGATATATATCTCTTAATCACCATACTGAAAAGGTTGATTACTTAAAATTAGACTCACCAGATGTTTTTGTTGTAGGCAGGAATGGAAAGCTGACTAAGTGGGAAAATATAAATTTATTCTTTAAAGGTCCTAGTTATCTCATAATAGCTGGTAGGAAATTGAACTGAAATCATAAATGGAAAGCAGGTAGGTTCAGAGGGGAATGAGGAGAAAAGCTCAGAGGCAAGAACAGGAGAAGAAATAAGACAATTCCATTGTGTTAGCTTTCCTGATATTTGTAAACTTGGACTGAAGTGCAAAAGAAGTGATTTACTTTTTTTCTCCTAAAAATTCATTGGTTGGCAGCTTTCTTCTCACATAATTTTAGATTGTAAGCATTTTACTTCCCTTATCCTGAAAGCCATTATTAATGTTCATTACCTTCAGACATGACCCAGCAACAAGAAACACCAACCCAATTTCATTTGAGTGGAACCAGCTGTGGGCAAAGGAGTACAGTTGCTTCTGGGAGACAGTTTGGGAGACATTGGAAAGGCCTGTTCTTAGATTGTTTCCCTCACCTTCCTGGTTTTCCCATCAAATATTTGTTTCTTTGGATCTGTCAAGCATTTTGAACTTGCTGGCTTCTGTTTAAAATGCAAACACTTCTGAAGAGGCAATAACTGAGAACCCATTAGGCTTATCAACTAATACCTTTGCCTAAATAGAGATTCTGTCAGGACAAAAGTTTTGAGGAGTGGATTATTTCAGAGCAATTAGTGTTTGGGAGAGGGAAAATGGCACTCCCAAGAGTTGGAAGAGATCATTTTTGCCTATCTTACAGCTTCCAAGAGGACGGCCCTTCTGTGGCTTAACTAAACTTTACTGCCAAAACTTTTTGGATCAATAACTCCCAAACTAAAGTCAGTTTTGGTTTCCTAACGCCTCTCTATATTGCAAAAGAACCCTAGATAATGAGGAATATTGGATGCACATGGAGATAACCACCTTGTTTATAAGATAGAAATAGATTCTGTCTTGCTATTGCCTATCCTTCAGTTTCCGGGTCAGTGGTCTAGGATCCCTTTAATTTCTTACATAAGAAATTAGCTGTGGACCTCAATAACCTCTGTCTAACTTTGTAAAGTAGAGAACCAGATATGAGTAAGTTCCTTGCCAGATCTATTGTAATGAAGTTACTATAACTTCTGTAAGTGTACTTAACCCCAACAGTCAGTACACAGCATATAGGAAACGCGTATGTGATTTTGAATCAATCAGCTTAAGTGTATTATACATGAAAGGAGATAGTTCAAAGCATGTAATTCCTTTTAAAATGTTTTTTATATACATCACATTCATCACTAAGAGCTTACTGTGTGGTAGGTATCACAATCCAGGCGTGCAAAGGTAAGAACTGTGTAACATGAGGGCCTATTCTATGGAAATGAATGTATTAGGGAATCTGTTATATTTTGCTATCAAGTTTAATAAAACAAAAACAATAGAGTTAGCCGGGGGGAAGGGTATGGTATAATCCATTTTGGGATAGATAAAAGGTGACTTTGGGGAACATAGAGCCCCTCCTGTCCCATAAGAAACTCCAGAAACAGAAAAGAGAAACAGGAAAACCAAAACTGGCTGACCACTCACTTGGGAGATCGCATTTGTTAGTGGCTTCTGCTAAATGAGCTCTGTGAGACAACTTATAACTTACGTTGGGTCAGGTAGCTCTAGACGTGCCCTCTCGTTGATAATAAATAGCTTGTAATATGTCTGGTTCATATAATAAAACTTTATTTGAATGCCACTATTGTCAGAACATGCAGAAAGATACTATATTTGCACTACCTATAAAATGCTATTTGTTCTACAATGGTATACAATTACAGGGAGATAATTAAAATGCTTAGACTTTTCAGGCACTTGCCAGTCATTTCTGTGTAAATGACTTAAATCACTAATTGTAAAACATTTTAATTTAATCCTCAAGATACCTCAAGGACCTCCACCCGCTGATATTCTTTCTGGTATAACACTAGTTACCATGTGCATTGGAGAATCAAAATTGATCTGAAATAAACTGCAATTTTGACTCTTTAATTCAGACTTATTTTCTCAACAATTAGTCAAACTTAGTTAAATAAGGTGAAAGTATAAATGGTTATACAAAACTCTTCATTTCTTATGAAGACTATAGGGCAAATATACTTGAAAAATAAAAGGCTTAACTCTCTTTTAAAAATAAGAGAACCCAGTGTGATAGCTCTGATGCTCAAAAAATACAAAGAGAATAAGAAGAAAAGTTCTCTTTTCTTAGAGCATTTTCCTTTGTGAACTTGTAATTGGCCTGGTGTGGTGGCTCACACCTATAAATTTCAGCACTTTGGGAGGCTGAGGTGGAAGGATTGCTTGAGCCCAGGAGTTCAAGACCACTCTGGGCAACAGAGCAGCACCTCACCTCTACAAAAAATACAAAACTTAGCAGGCGTTCAAGGCTGCCGTGAGCTATGCAGTAAGCTGCCACTGCACTCCAGCCTGGGCAACAGAGTGAGACCCCCTCAAAATGAAAAAAAAAAAAAAGACAATCTTATGAAAAAAGCTCAACATCACTGATCATTTGAAAATCAAAACCACAATGAGATGCCATCTCATGCCAATCAGAATGGTGATTATTAAGAAGTAAATAACATGCTGGCAAGGTTGTGGAGAAAAAGGAACACTTATACACTGTTGGGTGGGAGTGTAAATTAGTTCAACCATTGTGGAAGTCAGTGTGGTGGTTCCTCAAAGATCTAGAGGCAGAAATATCATTTGACCCAGCAATCACATTACTGGATCTATACCCAAAGGAATATAAATTATTGTGTCATAAAGACACATGCACACCTATGTTCACTGCAGCACTATTTACAACAGCAAAGACATGGAATCCACATAAATGCCCATCACTGATGGACTGGATAAAGAAAAATGTGGTACATATGTACCATAGAATACTATGCAGTCATATAAATGAGATCATGTCCTTTGCAGGGACATGGATGGAGCCTGGAGACCATTATCCTTAGCAAACTAAACCATATACATGTTCTCACATATAAGTGGGAGCTAAATGATGAGAACACATGGACAGATAGGGGAACAACACACAGCTAGGGCCTGTCAGAGGGTGGGGCCTGGGAGGAAGTTAGATGATCAGGAAAAATAAGTAATGGGTACTAGGCTTAATACTTGGGTGAGGAAATAATCTGTACAACAAACTTGTGCCATGACACAAGTTTACCTACGTTGACAAACCTGCACAGGTACCCCTGAACTTAAAAGTTCATAAAATCCTTCTAATTATAAATTCTTTCTTTGGCTCTTTGAGATGAAAAATATTTTAAATATTTTAAAAGGCCCTCGCAGGTCTTACAAGCCAGGAGTGTCATTTTCTAGGACCAAGGAGCCATCTCTCTGACACAAAGGAGACAACACTCCTATTTTGTGGCTTCGTTAAGTAGGTAGGAGCCTAAATTTCCGAGGAGCCTCTTCCTCCAAGTTGCAAAACTACTTCTTGTCATTAAGACATGAGAAGTTTGTTTTTCCCTTTATATGACACTAATTAGCCAACACAGATGGTCACCCCAATTACCAGGTATATTTAGGATGAACTATGTGAAGCACATGATGCTGTCAAATTCTTATTTGAGGACCGGCTAGTTGTTTATCTAGAGAATGCCTATGTAATAGGATGCATCTGTTTGGCTGTATAAACGAGTGAGATTTGTCTTTGCAATCCCTCAGTGGATTCCCTGTATGTGTATCACATTCTGTTTTGTGTTTATTCAATAATAAAGCTGCTTTCTTTCTCTACTATATAAAAAGGGTTTTTTTTTTAGGTTGGAAGATGATTTTGTCTTTAAATTTACCCAACCTAACCTCATATTGATTTTAGATATATTTCACACGCTCTTAAAATACGTCCCTAAAACCGCAGCAGATGTGAACATTAGCTTTATTGCCTAAGGCTTAACCATTCATATCAAAACTGATTCTCCTTCCTCCAGATCTTGCTGAGTCACCCTAGAACATGTTTTGCCACCCCTCCTCACTCACTTCCTGGGATTATCACTGATAATGCTCAGCAGTTTTAATTTAAATTACAGGATTTTTGGTATCTCAAATAATGAGATAACAGCAAGTAGACTATCTTAAACTTCACGCGTCAGCTAGCTGAGAAAGACTGCAAATGATAGGAAAGAGGCTGAGCTGTTGAGGATTTAAGGTCAGTGAGTATATAACAAAAAATGAAATATTACATGCCTAGAAAGGCAGGACGAAATGAAGCAATGGCTCAAAGTTCATCAACAGAAAAGAAGCAATGTAAGAGATTTCAGCCTTAAGTTCTAGCAACAGACAGCAATACAAAACAATTCTGGCTCTTCTAGGTAAAGATGCTGACCTAAACCAGTCCTGTGTCACCTGGACTGTACCTGGAGCAGCAATGTCCATTGGAACTTTCTGTGACGGAAGGGTTCTGTATCTACTGCCCGGTGCGCTAGCCACCAGCCATGTGTGTACTGACCACTGAAAATGGGGCTGGTGTGACAGAGGAGTTGAATGTTAAATTGAAGTTGATAAAACAAAAATGAAATGGCAATATATATGGCTAGTGGCTACTCTGTTGCACAGCATAGAACTATATGATTCAAGGGAAGATGATTTTTGGGGTCATTTACTTAAATATTACAAGGCCTGTGCTGTTTGGAGAGAAATCTCATGTGTAGGATACTGATCAGCATTTATCACTGATTGGAAGATGTACAGATACTACAGTTGAAGTGGTCCTAGATGTTGTTGGCAGTGATGGAAACATTTGGGTGCTTGAGACGAGGTACCCTTTTCTGGGTTCTCTCCAGCCATCTCCTGAGACTACTTGCTGTATTTTTCACATATTTCATTATTTTTAAGTTCTGCTATCTTTATCTTGCTCACATCCCGGGAATCATGAGAGGATTAATTCGTGAGTTTTATAAATTGTTTTATAGGTTAAAATTCCCTATTAAAGTGTCTACTACTATCTGCAGTCCTGACTTGGAGAGATTAGACTTCTGACAATTCCCATTTATAGGATTTGGAGCAATGCATCTGTGCTATTAGCCCAGGAGGCAGGCCCACACAGATTCAGTTAGATTAAGCAATAAGCTTCCCGATAGGCTTACCGAGAAAGCTGACTTGCCCTTCAGCCTCAGCCTGGCCTCATGGTTCCTCCCTTCTCTACCTGCTTCCTGTCCTAGGGTCTGTCAGCCCCTTTGCAGAGCTAGCCTGTACTGCCTGAGGGGCTGTGCAATGAACTCAGGCCTTAGGGGAGAGAGCAGCTGAGGAATGTAAGTGGTACACAGTGTAAATAGTAATTCACTTGAAGTCACAAGACCTGGCTTTGAGTCCCAGACTTGCCTTGTTAATTACAAAATTCTGACTAGGTACTTAGTCTCTTTGAAACTTAGTTTTCCCATTCCCATTCATTTAACAAATATTGAGCTAGATACTGTGTTAGGAACTGGAGAGTTGTCAGTGTACTAGACTAAAAACCTCTACCCTCATGGAATTTACATTTTCAGCAAGGGGAACTGAAAACAAAACATAATAAATGCATTATATAACACATCAGAAGGTAATAAGTAGGCTGGGCATGGTGGCTCATGCCAGTAATCCCAGAACTTTGGGAGGCCAAGGTGGGTGGATCACCTGAGATCAGGAGTTCGAGACCAGCCTGGCCAACATGGTGAAACATAGTCTCTACTAAAAATATAAGAATTAGCTGGGTGTGGTGGTATGCGCCTGTAATCCCAGCTACTTGGGCAGCTGAGGCAGGCGAATTGCTTGACCTGGGAGGCAGAGGTTGCAGTGAGTCGAGATTGCACCACTGCACTCTAGCCTGGCTGACAAGAGTGAAACTCTGTCTCAAAAAGTGGTAAGTGAGGGAGATAAATAAAGCTTGGTAAACTGGATGGGGAATAGATGGGCAAGAACATGGTTTCTGTGGGGGAATCAGGATAAGCCTCACTGAGAAATAGACATTTGGGCAAAGGCTTGAAGGAAATAAGGCATGTACCTATCTGTGAAGAACCCTCCAAGTTTAAGTCCAGAAATAAGACAGAGAAACCTGAAAATAAAAATTGATTGTTGACCCTCACCTAGAGATAAGTTACTCATAAAATGCCTACTATGTGCTAGGTGCCAAATACTTATTTACATTTAAAGGCTGATGCTGACTTTCTTCATCATGGAAAATGAAGTTTATCCCAAATATCTTGACAAGTTAAAAGCATCTCAGGAAAGGGATCATTTTCAATTTGAATCTGTCTTGTTCCACCATTTACTATGAATTTGTAGCAATATCATGAGATAGCTTGGTGCATATTTGTATGTAATATACAAAACTATTAGCCAATTCTACATGGAAATCTGAGTTGCTAATTTCTCCAGAATCTCACTTCAAGGATTTTCGAACAGTGAATAATCTTTCAAGATGGAGATAGTGTCTCCATCTGGAGCAAAGGTCAGGTTTGCTTCCTGCTCATTATGAAGATTTGGGTTTGTTCAGCTCAGTTTTCTTTCCTGTAATACAATCCACTGTGTCTGTAGTTGCCATGTGGCCCTCTTTACATCACCCTGTGAAAATTGGGACTTGGACAACCAGTGCAAGAAAGTGGTGATACTCTGGCTATTGTGCTGTGGTGAATCTCTGATCCAAGAGTCTCATGTCTTCTGCCAGCATCCATGAAACTGCAGCAAGATAATGTGTTAGCCTGCAACTAGAATAAAATCCAAAACCTGCCTTTAAGTCTTGACATCTATGATTTGAGATTTTTTTAAAGAGAATATTTAAGAACTGATAATAAACCATATAAACATCAGTTATGGCAGGATTTCCTGAAATCTAGAACTTTTTGTCCTGAGTGAAGTACAAAGTACCCAGATTATAAGGCAGAAAATAGAATGGTTCATCAATTATCCCAGCACCACTGCAAAGAGATAGTTAATTCTTAAGTAGCTGGTTTCCTTAGGCAACTGGAAATCTAGATAATATTGTGAATTTAATTGACCACTAATGGACGTTCTCCATTTTTAAACATTTTTCTTTCCATCTTTCTGAAGTGATGGGAATACCTTTTCCCTAGAAAGGTCAGACTTCAGGAAGCACATAACATTTAAATAATCTGAAAGCTCAGCATCCCTGGATGTGCAAAACTGCCAGAGCTGGGTCAGAGGGTCAAGCTGAATGGAATTACTGAAGGCAGCTATATGGCTGGAAATGCAGTCTGAAGATGAAGTGGAAAGTTAAGCTCTAACAGCTTGGTATTGAGATTTAACATTTGTACAAGGTTGTTGAGGATAAAGGCAATTGCCAAGAACAAGTAAAACTATTCAGAAGTTCATAGATTTGAGGGGGTCATTCATAGGACCAAAAGAAGACTCCACCTCAAGAAACTGTATTACCTGTGTCTAATATTTCCCCAAAATACTGCTAATTGTTTTTTCTTCAAAATTAGGTAATTAGCACCCTTACAGATACATCATTTTTACTATTAAACAGAGTTCTTTGAAAGAACCTACTCACAGGGGGTATATATGAAATTCCCTATGTTCAGCTGAGTTCCTATTTTATCCTGTATGCAGCATTTCCATTATTTGTCCTTGGGCAATTCCCGAAGGAAGTCTAGGGCAATTTTCCATCCTTGAAGCATCTAAATGTGCTCTACAAACTATATTCTATATTCACCAGTTACTTATACAGTGTCATTTCTAAATGTGGAACAAAAAAGTTATTTACTGCCACTATTGGCACACAAATTCAATATGTATTAAAATATGCTTATTAAGAAGTGTTAGAAAAATAAAACTTCATGAACGTCTTTTAAAATTTCCAGATACATTATCAAATAAGCAGTGACTGGACTCATGGTGATAAAGTAGCTTAAGGAATCTGAAAAGAATAAAAAGGGAAATTAGATTAAAGGAATACAAAGTGATTGAAGCAGATACGTCACCAAAAGCACAAGCAAAAAAAAGAAAAATAGATAAACTGGACTTCATCATTATTAAACACCTTTGTGCATCAAAGGATATTACCAAGACAGTGAAAAGACAACCTACAGAATGAGAAAAAATATTTGCAAGTCATATGTTTGATAAGGGTTTAACATCCAGAACATAAAGAATTTCTGAAACTCAACAAAAAGATAAAACAGCCCAATTAAAAATTGGGCAAAGAATTTGAATAGAAATTTCTTCAAAGAAGATATACAAATGACCAACAAGCACATGAAATGATCAACCTTGGTAGTCATTAGGGAAATGCAAATCAAAATGACAATGAGATAACCACTTCTCACATGCTATGATGGCTATAAGAAACCAAAGGAAAATATTGTTGAGGACTTGGAGAAATCAGAACCCTTGTATGTTGATAGTGGGAGTGTAAAATCGTACAGATGCTGTAGAAAAGTTTGATAGTTCATCAAAAAGTTAAAGGTAGAACTTTCATATGACCCAGTAATTCCACTCCTAGGTATATATCCCAAAGAATTAAAAACAAGGACTCAGTTATTAATATGCCAGTGCTCTGAATTGTAACATTATTCAGAATAGTCAAAAGCAGAAACAATCCACATATGCAACAGATGAATCAATAAAATGAGGTACATATATATAATGAAATATTATTCAGCCATTAAAAAATGAAGTTCTGATATGCACTATACTACAGACCCTGAAAACAGTATGGTAAGTTAAATAAGCCAGATAGAAAGAACAAATGTTGTATAATCATACTTGTATAAAATATCTAGAACAGATGAATTAAGAGACAGCAGATTAGAAGTTACCAGGGAGTTGAGTTGGAAGGAGTGGGGAGTTATTGCTTAATGGTTACAGAATTTGTGAAGGTGAAAAAATTTGGAAATAGACAGTGGTGACGGCAGCACAAGATCGTGAATGTAATTTATGCCACTAAACCATTGTACTTAGAAATGGTTAAAATGGCAAATTCTCTATTATATATTTTACTGCATAAAGTATATGACTTTATTTGTGACTTTTAAAAACATGAATTCTAAATTGGGCAAATATATATATAAAGGATTTTTTAAAACAAAAATGTGAAGAAATTATTGGGGTCTAGGTAAACATACCTGAGATAATTACAGGCAAGTGAAACTAAAAGGACAGATACAGAGTACTGTAGGGGTAGAATAAATCAGATCAAATGCTTAACTACTGTCTTGAAAATGCTACTTTGTTTTTAATGGTCAAGACTAGAAACAGAACTGGAAGAATAGTTAACAGATTGTGGTATACCAATATGAGAGAATAACTTGCAGGCATTAAAGTCACTATAAAGCCCATGTAGAAAAGCAAATACATTGACAATACAATGTTATGTGAAAGGATTAGAACATAAAACACTATATGACATTATTGCAACTTTGCTAAGGTATGTTGTATGTGGCAGACAAAATATGAAAACAGTTGCGCTACGATTAAAACATTTCTACTACTGTTGCTTTATTGTTAATTCAGGTTTCTAGAAAAAAGGATACGTGAAAACATTGGTTTAATACCTTGCATCTCTATTAGTAATTATCTATTGTGCAAAATAACTTTGGAGATTCAGGCTAGCTTCTCTTTATTCTAGAGTTGTATCCATTATATACTGTTTTACCATGCAGATTTGTTATGTCTAAACTGGGCTGTGATTAGTGATATTACAGCTAAGCCAGGGATTTAAAGAAGTTAAAAGCTAAAGAAATTCCACAATGAGTTTTGCTTGGGATCTCACTAAATAATCTTATTTAACTCCAATATTTCAAGGTTCAACATACATAACTAAGATTATATAGTTTGAAATTAGCTTAGGAATTCAGTTGTCCAAGTTCTTTTAACAAAGGAAAAAACTGAGATATACAGCCCATGTGCTGACAAAAGCCAGACAGTAGCCAAGGTTGCCTAAGTCTTAATACTCTGCTCATACCATTATGCCAGAGCAATTTCTTATCTATCTTCAAACTCTACATTACCAAGCAGTATAGACACATGCCTGCATGAGCTTGGTGCTAGAAGACATAACTTCAAAAGGATGCAAACTTATTGCTGTTTACTTGTACTAAATTAACTGAACCCATTATCCCTTCTGACATTGTGAGAATTACTTCAACTTAGCAGTCGTTGGACTTCAGCACATGCTAGAAGCTTAATGTGGAAGTGCAAATGCAACCTGATTCAGATTTCTTATTCCATCCTTGTGAAAAAGCGATTCCAAATCCATAAATTCAGTGGGTCAATTTTGACTTGAAAAAGTGAAATCAGTAATGAAAACATTGCCTCCTTTTATGATTATTCAATTTTACTTGAAGCAAGAGACTGGATTAAAAAAACCACCTCTTTTGGTCCATCAGTTCTCTTTTGGTCTAATTTTATTGCCTAACTATTATAGGCTGCTGAGCCACTGATCAGGCTGCTAACTAAACAGTTTTCTATCCTATACTTATCCATAATGGAAAAAGAAAACAAGCAATTTGGAAAATACATTATTTAGCATTACTCTTTCAATAGGGTCTAGGATTTAGTTTATTACACGAAGAGCCAACCCAATTTCAAAATAATTACAAAGTGTTAGTAAACTCTCCAGGTAGGCACACAGAGACATGAGTTGCAGATAACACTGCATGTATTGGTCAGGCCAGTAAGAGGTTTCAGTATCTTTCCCTGCATTTTTGACACCCAACTGGCTCGGAGTATGGCTCTGTGGGTCACATGGAAACTTAGAAGTAGAATCTTTTGCCAACAGGGCAAAAGCATCTTTGTTCAGAGGCTTGCTGACAATTTTAGGTGTTGAAACGCAACAGTAGAAAATGGAATTATAGAGCTGGAAAGGATTATCAAAATGTAATGTCATTCTAGACAAATCCCGCATAAGATGTGATTTTCTGAACTGTTTCAGAAGACCGCCATGGAAATTAGTTGTGTCTTCTATTTATCCTCTTTAAATTCTGATAAATATCTTATTAATGGACAGCGATATCTTTAAAATACCATGGTGTTCTTTTAAATCTGAGAAGGTACTTTTTTACTCTGACCAATTTGGAATGAAGACTACAGACTTTAAATCAAAGATAATGTGAGAGAAAATTATAAGAAAGTGATGTGCACCTGCTTAAGGAAATCAGAATTGGTTATCAATGGCCAGTTTTAGCACTTTGAGGAACTCAAAGACAAATAAGACATAGCCCCTGTCCTTGAGAGGTTAAAAATCTAGCATGCTGTATTGCATGGTTTATTTGACCACTCTATACTACTAATGGAAGTGCTAACATTAACAAGCGCATGTGCAACAAGGATATATGAAAACATTGGTTTAATACATTGCATCTCAATTAGTAATTATTATGAAAAATAACTTTGGAGTTACAGGCTAGCTTCTATAGTTGTATCAATTATATACTATATTAGATAGACTTGTTATGTCTAAGTTGGGCTACAATTATGATTTGTTATGTCTGTTTTTTGACCACTCTGTATACTACTAATGGAAGTGCTAACATTAACAAGCATACGTGCAAAAAGGACACATGAAAACATTGGTTTAATACCTTGCATCTTTATTAGTTTAATACCTTGCATCTCTATATACAAAAGCCCTGAACTTTAAAGTGTACATGCAGTATAATTCATGAGTAGATGTTAGAAGTCTGCTCCAATCCCAAATGGATAGTTTAGGCAGTGCTTCTCAGAGTGTTCCAATTTTTGGGCTTCCCATTAGTTCCTACTCAGATTCTCTGGGAATGGACCCTGAGAATATGTATTTCCCAGTAATTATTATTATTGTTGTTATTATTTTGAGATGGAGTTTTGCTCTTGTTGCCCAGGCTGGAGTGCAATGGCGTGATCTCAGCTCATTGAAACCTCTACCTCCCAGGTTCCAGTGATTCTCCTGCCTCAGTAGCTGGAATTACAGGTGCCCGCCACCATGCCCAGCTAATTTTTTATATTTTTAGAAGAGACAGGGTTTCATCATGTTGGCCAGGCTGGTCGCGAACTCCTGACCTCAGGTGATCCACCTGCCTCTGCCTCCCAAAGTGCTGGGATTACAGGCATGAGCCACCGCACCCGGCCACTGCCATTGTTTCCTGACTTTGCCTAGAAAAGTTAGCCTTCAGAGACAAATTCTCATTCAAAGATGAAATGATCTTCAGTTATGAGTGATTATTTTTGCTTCTATTTTACTTTCAAACTTGTCTGAGAACGGTTAGTCTGGATGTTCAGAAACACTTCACTTTCACAATTCAGTCATATTCTTGTCTTTCATTCAAATGTCCCCAAACATAGGCAGGTGAGCAAGTGCTGGCTAAGGCAGTTCACTGAGGAAAGGGCTAGAGGGGGAGAGTTCTGAAGGCCATAACCAGAATCTAAAGGAAGTTCATTCCCCTGAGGAAAATTCCCTATTAACACTGTTCCCATAATTGCTTTCACTTTTATGAGAAATGTAAACAGTCAAAAATGAAACCTCATTAATATAATGAAAATATTTCTTGCTGGAATTAATAAAACTCTCTCCTGCTGAGTTTAAAGCACGAAGTTATTGAAAAGACAAAAGTGCGACTTTCAGCTTTTGCCTGACAATTGGAACGTGAAATTCTCATGGTATGTCTGTCATTCTTAGCTTCTGTCTACAACCAGCCTTGCCAAAACTATTTCCATGGAAACAGACATCAAATCTGAAAATACTGAAAAAGCTACCACGGGGATGATCATCTAAACTCATTTGCTGTACTTTGCCAAGTAAGGTCGCGGGTGTAAAAAGGCGAGCACAGGCTGGCATCCTAGTATAAAAATGACTTTGCTATCAGGGAAAAACCACAAGGGCCTCTCAGGGAACCATGTTTCTTCCTTCTATTTCCCTATCCCTCTTTTGTTTCTTTTTCCCTGCCTTCTCATTTATTCATTCGTTCCTTCACCCAATATAATCGAGTTCCTATGTATGGTTAAATATATGTACACATACTTGTTTTCTCCCACGTAGGTCAGGAACACTGATGCATGGTTTTCAGAGAGAAACCAATAGATACTCTCTGGCATTCTGTCTAGGAAGCATCTCTGTTTAAACAGATATAAACAATGGAAGGGTAAGGTTGGTGTCTTGCCATCCCTGGCATCTAACACAAAATGGCTCCATCAACATTAGGAATCCTGATGCCAGAACAGAATGGTTGGAGCTACAGTAGAACTCTTGAGGACTGGTATAGGAAATGTGTTGGAGAGTTAGAGTTGCTGAGAAACACAAAAGGAACCTCTTTTCCTTTGAGTGAAGAAGTCACAGGTGTGTGGTTGGGGAATTCAGAAGACTGCGCCTAAGGTAGAAATAGTAGACATAAAACCACAGTGCTTGAAGCACAGCCAATACATGAGGATCAACTCTCTTTATACCAGACAGGATTGAATATCTTCTCTCAGATGAAACAACTTTAATACATAACTGCCCTTATCAAAGACAGATGGATTAATTGGTCTATTAGAAAAAGAAAATCCATCTGCCCTTATCAAAGACAGATGGATTAATTGGTCTACTCTACCCCTGAGTAGACAGACCTTTGATTTCTGTAACAACTGGGTTATCTCCAAAAGTTCTTTATTAAATGTATAATCTGAGTGGTTTCCTTGAATCATATGTACAGTTGGAATTAATTGCACAATGTATAAATTATGGGAATGTAGCCTGCAAATGTCACTCATATAAACCTTTATAGTTCATTTGGGATTTTAAAAAGTTTGAAATATGAAAAGGAATCATGAATCCACCCCCGCAGAAAATAGGGAAAGGTAGGAGAAAAATCAATTCCCATTTTTAAAGACCTTTTAAAAAGCAGAGAATGGCAAGCATTCATGATTGTTACCCTAAAGGTTCTTATTGACACATGCTAATATAAATTGAGCAAAAGGTTTTGTTCATCTTTACATGTCACTATAGCTAATGGTCCTAACTCATGAAATCAATTATTAATAATTAAAATTAATTTTAAAAGACAGCAAATCATTGGCTTTGAAGACATCACTTTTTAAAGTGTCACTAGAGTTGATGTTTCTCAGCTCCTCCTGGTTAAAACAAAAGCTATTATAGACCCTTAAACAGGACCCTAGAATTCAAGGAAAGGTCAGAAAAATGCTGCATTCTGAAATGAGCCAAGGAAGATCAACATAAAATGGATGAAAATATTCACCTACAGAAATCTTCCTAGAAGTGACTCTTCAGAAGGAATGTTTTGAAAATGTTTCTGATTAAAAACGTGGCTCCCTGTTCATCCAGGACTCCAAAATGGCTCTCCAAAAGTAATCAAAAGCAAATACCCACAGCACAACTAGAGAAAGCAGGTGCTAATTTTGAAACTGTAATAGTAATATATGTTATAACAATTTTGATGATTGACAAGAAATACCGAAAAAGATGAGTATAACAGCTAAAAAGTCTTCAGCATTCTTTCCAGGGGAGAAGACATTCTGATTTTAGAAAACTGATTGCTTATCTAATCACAAATATCCCTAGAGTGGAAAATGGTGATTCATCAATGTTATAGAGTTACAAAAATATCCTTTAAAGAACATCTAAGTTCATATATCTCAATCTGTTGCTTATCAAGCTATATCATAATGTCTTTTTTCCATATTCTATCTTCAAAAGTTCTGGCCTATTCTCCATTTTCACTGTTGAAATTCTGCCCATCCTTCAAGGTTCAACTCAAGCATCTCCCTCTTGACACAACCATCTTGGATCCCCAATTTTTGCCAGAGTTCTCTGCATTTTTATTATAATGGCAGATTCTGCTTTCTCTTAGAGTTAGCAGTTGCTCCATTCAGTTGCTAGCCATTTGCTGCATGCTTGTATTTTGATTCATATTTTTAACAAAAGTTGATGAGAATGGATCTGTCAAACCCTTTTGCTAGATGCTTTTTGTCCACTGAATCCTCACTGTGTCCCCCATATGCTTGTATAGTCCGTTATCCACTGTGGACCCTTACTAACTTTGCACTACCGTTTAATATGACCAGCTGAGAAGATGCTCTTATCAGAAAGGTGCGTCCCCCGCAGGTGAATGGATCCAGGAAAATGGGTTCCTATTACATTCATTTTAAATAAGTGAGTTTATTGTAATTTGAGTCATATAAGCCAACTTCCCAGAGTGCAATCATCTCTGGATGAAGGGGAAAACATAGTAATCTAAGCTTAAGTTGATGCCTAGACTGTGAAATGTGGGGACTCCACTAATGAGTAGCCATTACGATGAGACCCACGAGGCCTCTAGAAGCTGTATTATACCCCTTCTTATATATATTTTCCAAAAGCATCAAATTTAAAGAACAAAAACCTGCCCTGAGATGATATGTGTGTTCCTCTATGGCAGAACTCAGATGAAAACGATTCTTGCAAGCTTCCCAAGGAAATCTCAATCTGAAACTAAAGCTCACCAGCTTGGTGGAGCAGGCGGAGTTGGGGTGAAATTCAAACTAGATCAACAGCTCAACAGCTCTTTCTTTTAAACAGACCTTACTAACTAGGCTTTTCTAATTACAACATGGTGGTATTAAGTAGACAAACAAAAGTGGTTTATTCTTATATAAAGGTTAGGCTTTTATTTAAAGTACCGTATGGGGAAAGTAACCTAAAACTTTTGAAACCAAGGGCATAAGGAAACAAATTTTTTTTTTTTTTTTTAAAGTGCCTGCAGAGTCAGACTCCAGAAACTAATTTTTGTATGCAGGCGAACCTAGATAGGCATTTTCTATTATATAGTTTGTACTCAAGATGAAGTACATTTTCCGCTTTGCTTTCCATTCCTTGCTCTCTGAAAATTTGTGACCTAGTATGGGAATAAACTAATGATTGTAATTGAATATGTGAAAAGATAGAGATATGGAGGGGTGGAGGATGAGAAGACTTTTCAAGTAGAAGATTAAAAAATGGAAGTGTAGAAGTGAAATGACATGAGAATGATGGGAAATTTATTGTAGCTGGAGAATAAAAGGTGAGGCAATACACGGTAAGAGATGAAATAGAGGTATGGACCAGGACCTTATTTATGGGGACTTCATGCCTTTCATTTAAGGATCTGTACGTTATGGGGCAAGAGAGACACTGAAGAGTTTCAATCAGAAGAGTGATTTAGTTAAACCTGTTTCATATGGCTCACTTCAGTGGCGAGGTAGAGAATGAGAGCAACCATCCTGTGGACAGGGAAATGTCTGCAGTAGCACCAGAGAGAGATGATGAGGGCTGACTGGGAGGAGAAAACTGACTAGGGAACAGTGAATAAGTTAAAAACAAAAGAACCACTCAACTACTTGCATGTGGAGGTGAGGAAGAGGAGAGGAATTCTGTGAGTCTAATGGGCTGAGTAGATGTTGATGGCCGATGCTAAGACAGACTTCAGGAGAAGAAACAGGTAGACAATGAGTAGAGCTTTTCACCTGAGAAGTCTGGGGGACTTCTGGCTACAAGTGTCCATCAAGTAGTTGGATGCAGGGGGTTGAAGCCCTAGGAAGCATTTCATGCTAGGATGTGGATTAAGCAGTCTGTCAGTGTTCTACTAGCTGAACCCATGAAAAGAAAAAGGACCCAGCAGAAGCAAGAATAAAAAAATGAGAAGGTAGAGAATGGGTCCCTGGAGGATATTACCATTTAAGGAAGAGAAGAAAAGGAGTCTGCAAAAGCCACAGAGGAAGAAGATCTAGGGAGTGGGAAGGAGCAGAGAAAGAAGATAGATGTGAAGACATCAATCCACAGAATCAAAAAATTGAATTAAACAGTAACAGATGATTGTGTGCATATATGTGTATGTATACACATACGATTCTGTTTTTGTAGACCAAGATAGTATCTGAGCACAGGTTTGTACTACCTCACCCCTACAATTCTGTTTAATGATACAAAAGAATAAAAACAGAGTTCCCAAAAAGAAAATGTCATTTTATTAGTATTTTTTAAATGATGGCAGAATTTCTGGAAGAGAGCAGATGGGATCTGGTTTAGAGGGAAACAGAACTTGAAGAAAGGACAAAAATAAATATAAGAAACTGCAGTAAATGTCAGCAGGGTTTTGAGGAATCGGCATGAAATGCAGGATCAAAGGATATACACAGGGATGGGAATTGAGGGGCATTCTCCAAGGGCTGAAATCTGAGGGAGGTTTGCTTGGCAGTGCTCCTCTCCTGCCTCTGCTCTGCGCTGGGGAGGAACAGCATAGTTCAAGGTTAATGCAAGAGCTGTGGGTGCTGATCCAGAGAGGCAGAGAGGGATGAAGGATAACTTCACTTTTATTCTCTATAGTCCTGAGCTGTTTGATTCTTTCATGTTGAGAATGTATTTGTGTATTACCTGAATAAATTATTGAAATAGTCTTTTGGATTCAACTGGAAATGCAGAAGGCCTTGGTGATCTTGACAAGAACAATAAAAGGGAAGGAGGCTGCAGACAATGTTGCTTTAAGATATGAATGAGAGGTGACAAAATGGAAAAAGCAAGGGCAAAATCTTGAGGAAATTAACACAAGTTGAAGAGAGATGGAGAGAAATCAAATTCTTGGGAAGGACAGGTGGTAGAGACAGGAAGTACAGAAGATCAGGGGTACAATTGGATGATGGGAGTAGAAAAAAACAATTGTGCATGATGGTCTTTTCTTGGGGAAGAATGGGAAATGGTTATCTGCCTTAGACAGTGGCGATCAAAGGCTATAAAAAGGATCTAAGTAGAAAAATCTAAAAAAATCCACTACCTGGCACAGTGGCTCATGCCTGTAATCCCAGCACTTTGAGAGACTGAGGTGGGAAGATTGCTTGAGCCCAGGAGTTCAAGATCAGCCTGGGCAACACATTGAAAGCCCATCTCTACAATAAATACAAAAATTAGCCAGATGTGGTGATGTGCACCTATATTCCCAGCTACTCGAAAGGCTGAGATGGGAGTATCTCACGAGCATGGGAGACTGAGGCTGCAGGAAACCATGATCACACCCCTGCACTCCAGCCTAGGTGACAGGTAAGACCCTATATCAAAAAGAAAAAAAAATCCAAGAACAAATTCAGGACTGATAGCAATGAAGGAGAGGTTCCAGCTGAGGTTGAAAACCACAGATAGGTGTGTGCCCAATTCATGGAGTGGAATTTTCTCCAGCAGGTCTGAGTTACTTGAGTATAGCAACAGTAAAGGCTGGTTTGTCAGAGCCATCTTGGTTGGGATTTGGTTAGGCCAATGAAGGAGTAGGATACTAGGACACAGAGGATGCTGGTGATAATAAACTGATCAGAGGATCCGCCTTAGCTCCTCGCATGGTGACGATTCCTATCTTTTAGCCCAGAAAAGACTGATCTGGAGAGAGTGGAAGCCTCAAGAGCATACAGCCTCCTGACGCAGCCCAAGGGCAGGGAGTGGGCATGAAGGGGCAGCATGCAGATGTCGTTCCTCTGCTTTAAATAGCCAGAAGCAACACAAATCCCCTGTCCCTTCTCTTCCTCTTAGAAAGAATATTTAGCAAATGAATAAAGAAATTCATAGTCCATAAGCCAGGCCAAATCAACAGACTAACAAAGAATAAAGCACTTCTGGCCGGGCATGGTGGCTCACGCCTATAATCCCTGCACTTTGGGAGGCCGAGATAGGCGGATCACCTGAGGTCAGAAGATTGAGACTAGCCTGACCAACATGGTGAAATCCCGTCTCCAGTAAAAATACAAAAATTAGCTGGGTGTGGTGGCGGGTGCCTGTAATCCCAGCTACTCGGGAGGCTGAGGCAGGAGAATCACTTGATCCTGGGAGGCGGAGGTTGCAGTGAGCCAAGATTGGCACCACTGCACTCCAGCCTGGGTGACAGAGTGAGACTTCATCTCAAAAAAAAAAAAAAAAAAAGCGCTTCTTTCTTTCTTATGACCTGATCGTTTCTTAATTATTCGCACCAGTTTCCAGTGGCTATGGAGTGTCTGTGCTGTGCTAAGTGCTGTTTTATTGAGCATGTTTTCCCAAAGCTGTAGTTGAAGTCTACCATGCAGAGAGAAGTCAGCTGCCACTCTGGCAGGCTTTCAGCTGTCTGGGTCATTAAATGACTTCTTACCCATGGGCTAATGTCCTGAAGGACAGCCAAGGACATGTCTTTCAAGAGCAGAGGTTTTTGTGATATTTTACCATATTGTACTTCTAAGTATGAGACAACTGGCCCGGCAAGGAGATGTCCCTAAATTCTCCTGCATCTGTGGGCCGAGGAGAGGAAGGGTCACTGCACTCAGGGACAAGAGAAGGGGTGGACCAAGTGGTGGCCCTGCAGGTCCTTGGTTTCAGGGTAGAGACAGGCATAGATGGCCACTTGATACTTGACAGCTCTGCAACACTGCCATACAGCAGCACTTTCTCTCAACGTGGCTGGAACATCTCTGTTCCTGAATGCCAAGCCACTCAGCTGCATGCTGGGGCAGTGCCTGGATCTCTCCCTGGACCTCTGGGGAGGGTAATGAAGCATGGCAGGGGCAAAAATAAAAGTACAACAGATGGAGGCAGTTTCACTTCTTTCCCCCAGGAGAGAAAGTGAGAAGACAGAGAAACCAAAGGAGACTTGGACGAATTCAAGTTTCTGTTTGTATTCTGGTAGATGCTAACTTACAACATGATCTCCCAGCAGTAGAAGCCAGGACAGGTAACCCAAAGCCCTTTCTGTCCTGGTTGCCTGAATAGTCTCTGACTAATCTCCATGTAAAGGAGTTGGGTATAAACCTGGAGGGTCCCAGGAGAGACAATCTCAAGTGGATTCTTCAGATCGTTTGTTTCAGGCCGTGGGGCTGGGAATGTCCTCCAGTGTAAAGGCTGACAGAACACCATCTGGTTTTGAGTCTGGTTTCCTCAGTTGATTAATTTTTTCAAGAATTTTTTTTTTTTTCCCAGAAGATATGGCATCATGGGAAAATATATTTCGCTGTCATTCCTCTTGGACCTAAATGAGCATGCTATTTTTTCAACCTAAGTGCTTAGATTTTATGTAGTTACATTTGCTTATATACATTCACTTCATTCCATGTAGAGCTTGAGGTTGCTCATAAAAAAGAAATAAAAAATAAGACCAAAAAAAGTGCAAAAATTACGCCAGCCAAAAGGTCTAGAAAGTAGATATATAAAGTTACATGCAATTCCAAGTATAGTAGTTTTTGGGAAATGAGAGGCTGAGTTTTGAAACCCATAAGCAAATGAAAATGATCAGGGAAGTTTAAAAAAAATGAGAAAGTACTAAATCAGACAATAAAAAAAAAATCCTTAATTAAAAGTATGCTCTGGTGAATGAGTAGACAGATCAGTAGAAAGTCGATAAACATACCTAAATACACATGGAATGCCGTAGATGACAAAGGTGGTATATGAAATCAATGGGGAAACAAATGACGCGGGGACAGTAGGTGGCCATGCAGAAAAAGATAAAATTAGATCACAGGTTAATTTCTAAATGGTTCAAAGACTTACATTTATAAAACAAAACCATAAAAGTAATGGGAGAGAACATTTAACTTTGTAGTGGAAAAGGCTTTTGTAGTAATGATTCAAAATTCAGAAGCTATAAGAGAAAGGAACATTTATAAATGAGACTCCATAAATCCATGTGGAAAAAAAACAAGTAATGACAAATGACAAACTGGGAATATACAAGAAAGCTGTGATAACACAAAGAGCTTAATCCCCTAATTTACCAATTAGGAAAAAGCCAAGAACTTTATAGACAAGAGTTCAAATTATATTGAAAACTTAACACTTATATGACAAGCATTACATTTACTCAATCTTTAAAATAACCTCATAAAGACAAAATAAATCAGCATCTATTATCTTTTCTCACATGGCATTAGCATATGAAATAGAATCCAAGAGAGATCCATCATGCAAACAGACCATAATATAGGTACTGTTACCATCACCATTTTATCACCAGGAACCCGAGACACAGGTGAAGTAACTTGCCCAAGGTCACACAGCTTATGAGGAACAGAGCCAGGATTCACATCCAGATAGTGTGGCTCTAGACATTTTGCTTATATTCCCTAAGTCCTACAGTAAAAACCATGGACAGCCAATCATAGAAAACAAAACATAAACATAACATGAAACGATGCTAAACATGAATAAACTTGAAAAGATGCTAAAACCCCCATATGCTAAATCAACACACAACTACAATGAGAGCTTATTTTCACTGTCCTTCAAAGATTCCTGAAACATCTGCACTGTCTAGGAAGGTAGGATTTGAGCTGCATGAAGGCAAGAGGTTAGGTCCGGTGACCTCAGCCTTCAGGTGAAGATTCTATGCAAGGTGTCACAGCTTGCGGGCAAAGGCCCCAAATAAATGTAACACAGCTTGCCTTTCCTCCCATTACAAAAGTAATAATGCAGAAAATACATGGTCGTGTTTATCCTTGAGGGAAAAAAATCTATTTAGACCGACGGTACTTCAAAATTACCCCATAAACTGCAAATATATTTCTGAAATGAAATAATGTCTGGAAAAGGAATTTAAAGTGGTATCTTTGGTTGCCTGTCAGAATATGACAAAGTGAAAATAGTCATTTTCACCTTTTCTGAGATATGTCTTTGCTAAAGACAGGAAATAAAGTAGCTTCTATTTTCTCTTCTCATGGCATTGGCATATGGAAAAAGGATACATTATGAAGCGTCCATTATGAGAAAGGAAACCATCCTGAGGAAAGGGTGTGCTCGTTTTATAGGTTGCGGTGAAGTCACAGTTACTGCTGATCATGGGAGGTAGGTTTATGAAGGGAAAATGAAACCCATAGAAAACACCAGGATCCCTCCCTCCCCACCCCCCAGGATTATTCTTAATCCAATGCTTCAATCTCCTGTCATTGCTGCTTTACTCAGAAGCTCCCACACAGAAAACACAATTGATTTGCGATATGTTCCTTTTCCTCAGAATTAGATGGAATCCTTGGCAGGCAGTGAAGTGACCACACCGATAATGGTGAGCAAGGGAGAAGCAGCAGTACATTTCAGGAGTACTGAGTGCAGGAAAACTTGACTAATCTATGATGTGGTTACCACGGTGAAAATGTGTCAGATCCTTGCTAACTTTGAAAGTAGGCCGCCTCATCCAAGAAGCTGTCTTTGACCCGTGATGCAGGTATGACAGCTGCATTCTGGATCATCTGAAACACTTTGGAATAAAAATATTTGTGACAGGCCGGGTGCAGTGGCTCAGGCCTGTAATCCCAGCACTTTGGGAGGCCAAGGCAGGTGGATCACAAAGTCAGGAGATTGAGACCATCCTGGCTAACACGGTGAAACCTTGTCTTTACTAAAAAAGAAAAAAAAATTAGCCGGGCATGGTGGTGGGCGCCTGTAGTCGCAGCTACTCAGCAGGCTGAGCCAGGAGAATGGAGTGAACCCAGAAGGCAGAGCTTGCAGTGAGCCGAGGTCGCACCACTGCACTCCAGCCTGGGCGACAGACCAAGACTCTGTCTTAAGAAGGAAAAAAAAAAAAAACAAAAACACAAAACTATTTAGAAATGCATAAAGAAAAATATGACAATCCTACCATTCTTTCTAATTTAATCATCTTGATAAGTGTGAAGTCTTTTGACAGATTCTCAGCACTTGTGTGTGTATTTGTGTGTGTATGTATACATATATCTATATCCCCACATATTATCACTGTATTATTATTAGTTTACCAGAATGAGCTCACACCATGCATACCACCCCAAAACTTGCTGCTTGCATTTAACATCATGAACATTCCTTCACTTAAATATCAAATACAGTGGTCCCCCTTATCTGAGGGCCATACATTCCAAGACCCTCAGTAGATGCCCAAAACCAAGGATACTAAACTTTATATAGACTTTTTTTCCTGTACATGCATACCTATGATAAAGGTTAATTTATAAATAAGGCACAGTAAGAGCTTAGCAGCAGTAAGAATTCAAGTATTAGTAAATGATTGAGTAAAATAAAGATGACCGCAAGCACTATGATGCCATGGCAGTTGGTCTGATAACTGAGATGGCTACCAAGTGACTCACAGGTGGATAGCATCTGCAGTGTGGATATGCTGGACAAAGGGATCATTCACATTCTGGGTAATATGAGGCAGGATGGTGGGAGAGTTTATCCCTCTACTTGGTATGGAGGGCAATTTAAAACTTTCAAATTGTCTATTTCTTGAATTTTCCATTTAACAATTTCAGAGTGTGGTTAACTGGGTAAATAAAACCATGGAAAGGGAAACTGTGGATAAATGGAAACAACTGTATAGTCTCAGTATTTTTAAGATCTTCAAAATATTCTGCAATTTAGAGAAAAGTGATGTATCTCAACATAATCCAACCTTTCCATTTCTTCCATTCTGAAGAAATTGCTGCATTAAAGATCATTATATGTACTCTTGTTTTTCTATAGAATAGATTCTCTCAAGTGGAATTGGTAGGTCAAGTTTGAATAGCTTTTGCTAGATAGTCCCAGAACAAATAATTCACATTTCCACAAGCAGGGTTTTGAGAGAGTGCATGTGGTACCATATTCAGGGCAGCGCTGGCTGTTTTCACTAACTTCATTTTGCCAACTGGATAAGTGAAACATGTTACTGCGTTGTTTTAGATTATATTGCCATGACTGTTAAAGAGGCTCAACATGTTTAATAAGTTTTATTGTCCATTTCATGTTATGTTTCTGTGAATTGCCTGAAATTTTAGTTTGCTTATTCTCTCGTTGTTAGATTGTTTCCTTTTCCTCTTTTTCAATCTGTTGCTATTTGTAGCTTAAGGTTATTAACCCTTGGTCTGCCGATCATACACATTGAAATACTTTGCTTACACTGATTTTAGCCACATCAAACTTACATAACTGTTTATCTATATATTTTTCTTTATGGCTTCTGCATTTTTTGACTTGCTTTAAAAGATCTACTCTGCCACTAGGTTATTTAGAAATTATTGGAAAACCTGTGACTTGGGACTCAGGGTAGTGAGGAAATAACTTAATGAGATTATTTACTTTAGATATATTAATAGAAATAATGTGATGATTTGCAATGGGACTGTAATGAGAGCAATGGAAGAGGCCCATAACAATTCAAACTAACTGGGATGGAGAAGGAAATGGAGACACTGTGCAAGTCAGTGAATGAAATAGTTCATTTAAAAAACGAGCTATTAAAATACGAATATAAGATGGAAGGGCTAAAACTGGTGCTGATTGTCACAAATGTGGGCAGGTCAAATTTCAGTATTAAAACGGCAAAGACTAACGGATTTTGTTAAAAATAAATCTGTCCATATGTTACTTGTGAAAATGCACATAAAGCAAAGCTACAGATGAGAAAATAGCTTAGGGAGAGTCAAACAAAAAAGGTAGAGTAATACTAGTACCACATAAAGCAGAATTCGAGGTCCCAAACCTGTCCTTGGGATCAGGGAGATAAAAAGCAGTTGGTGAGAGGGTACCAAGGTAGCCAGGATGTTAAGAAGTTAAGATTGTGGAATGAAGGGAAGAGCAAGAAAGCAAGATAACACTATGAGCTACCTTTCTACTGAGGCAATTGCCAGTTTGTTGATCAAACAGATTGAGAGACCGAATAGCTAAAGAGAGTTGGCAGTAGTCTTACGATGTTGAGGATAAAAAATTTGAAGTTCAGGGCTCCTCAAAATGGAGAACACGTCAGGCTTTCATCTGGGATCACGAAAAAATACATCCTAGCTGTAAAGGCAAACTGGAAATAAACTGGTTTTTATAAGAACCTTGCCTTAAATATTAAACTCAATCCCTTATTGGATTAAGGGGACCTGTGCTTACTTTAACTGCTGCTAATGCTAAAAGACTCCACTCTGAGAAAGACAGCATCAACAAAACATCCAAACATTTTATTCCAGTGTCCAGTATTCAATTATAAAGAATTACCAGGCATACACAGTACTCAATTTAAAAAAAATACCAGACATACCGACAGAATGAAGAAATAAAACCTACAACTCAGAAAAGAGAAGTCCCTAGGTCATCCCACAACCCAGAAAACAGATATCCAGATACTTGTGATTAATATTTAAGAAAATAGATGAAAACATGAAGAATTTTTCTAAAAACCTGGAATCTATAAAGGATTAAATGAAAAAATCTAGAACTAAAAGTGTAGGAATTTAAGAAAACAAGAGATGGGTCCTAAGCAGATTAGAAGTAGCTGATGAGAGGACTAGAAACAGAAGAAGAAAAGTCAGTAAAGCTATCTAAAGAAATAAGAGAAGAAAAATGTAGAAAATGTGGAAGTGTTTAACACTGCATGCTTTCACTAATATGTGGGAGCTGAATGATGAGAACACATGGACATATGGTGGGGATCAACACACACTGGGGCCAGTTGTGGGGGGAGCGGAGGTGGGAAGGTTAGCATCAGGAGGAATAGCTAATGGAGGCTGGGCTTAACACCCGAGTAATGGGATGACCACATGGTGGGTGCAGCAAACCACCATGGCACACGTTTACCTATGTAACAAACGTGCACATCCTGCACATGTACCCCTGAACTTAAAAGTTGAAGAAAAAAGAAAAAAAATATATATATACACAAGTGTTCGAGTTATAAGGAACTTGGGTAAAAGGTTTAGCATACATGAAATTGGAGTCCCAGACATGAGGAAGAGAGAGAATGGGGCAGAAGCAATATTTGAAAAGATGATGGCCAAGAGTTTTCTCAAAGTGACCAAAGTCACAAGTTTAAGAATCAATACATAACCATGCAGGATAAAAACAAAAACGAATTCACAATTAAGTACATCATGGTAAAGCTGCTAAAATAGAGACTGAATATTCTGAAGCAGCAGGGCATGGCACAAGGTGATGGTTCTTAAGGAATAACAATAAGACTGACAGCTGGGTTCTTACAAACAAAAAATATAAGCCTGAAATGTTGGATTTGCCACCTATGAAGTGCTGAAAAAGAGATGACTGTCCACCTAGAATTCTATACTGAGGGAAAATGTGTTTGAAATGAAAACAAAATAAAGATGCCTAGGATAAGAAAAACAGAAAAAACTACATGATACTCTAGAGAAAATTCTTCAGGAATGAGGAACCCAGGCAAAATCATGAAAGTGAATAAAACAATAAACAGCAACAGGGGTTAATATATGAGAAATACTGAATAGAATGGCTATAATGATGTCTTATGGGTTTAAAAAAAAGACATTTAGTAAACAGGGAAAAACCCAAAAGACAACAGGGATAGATGGAGTTAAAAGGTTCTAAAGTTTTTGCACTAACCAAGAAGTGTTACAAGTAATAATTTGTTTTAGACTCTAAGGTCAATAAGGAATGTAATTATTAAAGTAATTTAAAACAATGGATAAAAGCTCATAAAGGGGAATGATGGATTGACAATTCTTGATTAGTCCAAAAGAAGGTAAGAATGAAAAGAAACTAGAATATAGAACAAAAAGGAAAATAGAAAGCAAATTGTAAGATAACAGATTTAAACCCAAATATGAGTTAACATTATATGTAAAAGGACTAAATACTCCAAGTAAAAGACAAAGATTGGGTTAAAAACAAAACTTTATGCTGCTTATAGGCTAACACTTTAAAGTCACAAAAGGTTTGAAAGTAATAGGATGAAATAAGATATATCCAAAAATGATAATCAAAAGAAAATTAACTATACTAAGATCAAATAGATATTAAGTCAAGAAGCATCACTAGATATAAAGTGGGACATTTAATGATAAAAGAATCGATTGTCTTCGCCTACCTTACTGTGAGAAATCTTTGAATGCATATCTTCTTCATCTTGGTCTATGTGGTGCCAAGCACATAATAGATGCACATTACAAGACTGGCCAAATGTGGGCACAGTAATCCCAGCACTTTGGGAGGCTAAGGTGGGTGGATCACCTGAGGTCAGGTGTTCGAGACTAGCCTGGCCAACATGGAGAAACTTCATCTCTACTAAAAATGCAAAATTAGCTGGGTGTGGTGGTACATGCCTGTAATCCCAGCTACTCAGGAGGCTGAGGCAGGAGAATCGCTTGAACCTCAGAGGCGGAGGTTGTGGTGAGCCGAGATAGTGCCATTGCACTCCAGCCCGGGCAACAAGAGTGAAACTCCATCTCAGAAAGACTGGCCAAATGGATGGATGAATGATCCCTGCCCAGCACCACCATAGCCATTCCAGCCTGCCTGCCTCCTGTGGTGATAGTCTGCCTCTGGCTCTTTCTGGCTATCTTTTGGGCAGTGGAAAGAGCATGGGCTTTGGACTCCGATTGACCCATATTGACTCCTGATTATAAGCGATATCATCCTGTGCAACTGAGTTCTCTGCAGCTGATTTTCTTTAAGGGGCTTTGTATACTACTGGGTCTGTACTCAGTGCTCAGAAACTGTTACCTTACTATTGTTGTTACCATGAAGCTTGAATGAGATGGGGGAGTCAGTGTGGCTGAGGAAAAGATGGTTGACCTTCTCAGCATTTGTCTCCCCAGTGGCACAGTATATTGGGATAAGACTATGGACAGTGTATCAGGGTAAAAATAAATAGCTTCATTTGTTCCCTTTGCATTATATTCTTGATTCTCCTACTTATCACACTGACCACCCTGAAAACCTGTCTCAGTGGTCTTCAACTCTGACTGCTCCTTAGAATCACCTGGCCTCACCCTAGACCATTAAATCAGAATGTCCCCCAGGAGTATTTTATGTGTAACTGGGAATGAGTGGTTACTGGCCCTTCACTTTCTTGCTCCTAGTAGAATGAGTTCAACTTGCACAGTCCCAGAAACTACAAGCATTTTCTAGGAGCAAAAACTGTTTCCTAAGGACGGAACAGAAAGAACAGGGCTTGGTGCCGGAAGTTTAGAGTCCTAGTCTTGCTGCAAGTTGGAGATATGACCCAATAAGCCACAATACCTCTGTACTCTGGTTCCCTCATTTATCAAATAAGCACCATAGAATCTTCTATCTCAAACTGTAATGGGAAATTTAAAACAGAATGCAGGTAAGACTGGAAACATTTGAAAGTGACACAAGTGTGATTTGTTAGTGTTTCCATCAGATGTTCCCATCAGAATTCAATAGAATCCTCATTGTGCTGCTTACTGGCTGTGGGGCTTTGCACGGCTCATTTCGCTTTTTGAATCCCAGTTTTTCCTCTTCTATAAGATGGAGCTACCTACTCTTCAAATTGCATAATAGTTCCCATTGCTAGCAGCAAAGTAAACAGTGGGAACTAAAAAACACAAGATACTGTATTATTGTGTTGGCTCTTATTATTGGTACTATTATCCAATGCTGTGGATGAGCTCGCTCAAGCCCTTGATTTCAAGCGGTGGAATCCCATAGTCTCTCATATTAGCAGATGCTGGCACCAGCATGGCCATAAGCAGGTGCAACACTCCTGCCTGACAGGCTTTTGGATTTTAAAATGAATGTCAGAGAATCTTTGGTTACCAACCAAGCTGCCGAGGTTGACAGGTACAATTCACTTCATTGCCTGAGACCTGCCCCCTTAGCTTCCATTCCCTTGGCTTTTCTGACTGTTAGGTGTGTGACAGAAGATCAATACTGGCAACAGATGAATGTATGTGATCAACCTAACAGAAGCGGGTTGAAATCCTTTGGCGTGTGGTATCATAAAAGGAGGAAGGTCATTAAGGACACCGGCGCAGACTGAGAAGCAGCCTTGCCCCAAAGCAAATCCTGGCAGTTCCCTCTGGCCCACCTTTTCCCTCCAAGCTTCAGCACGTGGGACCTTTCTCTAGAGCCCAGAGGCTTTCTGTTCTCTAGCAAAGTGATCTGCATCTTTACGTTGACCATAAGTCCAGTGATTATAAAAGTTGAGGTCTTTGGGAAACCCAATAATTAGAGTCGTGGACTTGAAAGTAAGAAATAGGGAAAACAGCACAGTTATTTCTGATTTTTTTTTTGGCTCTACTGTTTATAGTCTTGCCTGTGCAAAGCAATACAAATTGATGTTGTCAGCCAGTGACATAAACAGATTTTTCTTTCCTGAAGCGAATCTGATAATTACGGTGTTGTAACATATCTTGTACCACCTAAAACAGTAGATTGAGGATGTCAGGTTTCAGTACAACAAAATGGAACAAGTCTTTTCAGAAAGCACGAACTGTCATTTCAAATGAGACTCTGAAATATGTTCCCACTTACCTACTGATATGGTCCAAACAGCAATGATTTTCAGAAATGCCTTAGTTCTGGAGTTGAAGCGGCTGTGGTGGATGGGATTCTGGATGGCGACGTAGCGGTCCAGCGAGATGGCGCAGAGGTGCATGATGGAGGCCGTGGAGAAGAGCACGTCTAGGTAAATCCAGACCGCGCAAAGCTTGCTGGGCAGAGGCCACCGGTACCCTACGAGGCAGAAGGTTGGTGTCAGTGAGCAACCTTGTGCCTCCTGGCGCATGCGGATCCCTACCCTATGACAATTTCCAGCTCTGGGACGGGCACAGGTGATGGCAAAGGACAACACAATATATTTTTAGTATTTGAAAAACGAAGCCCACTGGCAGCTATACTTAACTATGATAAGCTAGCACTGGCTGATGAATGCAGGGTTTGAAAATTTCTAGCGTCTGGAGTTATGTGAGTGTGGCATGGAAACTCGGATTGTCTCTATTTGGGAGTTCTCTTCCTTCCCCCTTACACCTGGCAAAACTTTTCTTAATGGCTTACATCAAAAGTTGTGTTTTGGCTCCTCTTCTGGAGCACCTCTCACACTACTGTCAGGATTTGGTCACAGATTCTCTGGATTGTATTTCCCTGAGGTTAATCTCACCTCTTAGTCATTATTATAACCATCCAGTCCCATCCACTGATGGCAATAAATTGCACTGGTGCAAATGAGTAAATGATTAAAAATTCAGATTGTGAATATGTCTAGCTGTAAAAATGAAAAATAATGATCTAATAATGCTTTGGGTGCCAAACTCAAATTTAGGGTATGTGTAGGGAGAGCTGAAGGCAAGGGTGAAGAAAAATAAAGGAAGGTGTCCTTGCTCTGAACTTTGTTTTAGGGAAGCATTTCTCAAACTTGAGTGAGCATCAGACTCTGCCACGCCTCTCACTGCTGGACCTCCCTCCAGTGGTCCAGATGCAGTTAGTCTGGAGCAGGCTGTAGAATTTGCATTTGAATTAGCAAGCTCCAGGGTGATGCGGATGCTGCTGGTCCAGGGACCACGCTTTGTGAACAGCTGCTTTGGGGTGGTGGCTCTCAATCCTGGCTGCACATCAGAATCAGCTGGAGCGCTTTAGAGAAGGTCCTGATGCCTGTGCCAAATCCAGCCCAATTAAGTCATCTTTGGAGGGTGGGCTGAGGTGGACATCAAATGTCAAAGCGTTTGCAAAGCCTTTTCCAAGCTCCCCAGACAATTCCAATGTAAGAGACACTGCAGGTCACCTGCTATATGAGGAAGGTTAGAGTGTGCCTTGCCTTATGGACATAAACAAAGTGTCCTGGTTTTGTGTTTTGGAGGTGGATCAAGCAGTTATATAAACTTTAATTAGTGTTGATCACAGTATAAGCAGCGGAGTTAGATCTGCCTGCATGTGAGAAGGAAAATTTAAAAGTCCACTTTTCTTATTACAGACCCACAAAGCTGAACAAACTCCAACGCAAACATACACTCTCTACCAAAATGCCACAGGAGATACTTAGACAAGTAAAGAGCGTAGGTACAAGCCTAATTTACATCCATTCACTTGTATTATTTGCGAAGAGCTTGAGCTGAAATGAAAGCCTTTTCCTTTGCAGCGCCTGATGGGGGAAACCACATTCTTTCTGTTCGGAACAGATGGCCCTCGGAGGGGTTTTCTTGGCAAGGAGGCAGCCCAGGCCTCAGTCCGTGTTTCCGATGCGGGATAAGGAGGGGGCATTTCCTTGTGGGAGAAGCCTCATGCCCCACGCCCCGTGGACTCGGGGAGGCGGGAGGAGCAGCTCAGGGAGGGGCGGGGCTCCGGAGGGAATGGGCTGCGCTCAGAGCGGCGGCCGCCAGGGGGCGCCCTTGCTCCCCAAGCGGGTGACGCCTGGGGTCACCCCACCCTCCAGCCGCTGTTTTGGTTCCTGCTCTGTCACTCCTCCTACCCCCACTGGAGTTTGCCCCCTAGGGGAGGGGGTTTGGGAAGGGAGAATCTTCCCCAGGATGCGGGGGAAAGGACAGGCAAATTCAATGAAATCATTCTGGTGTGGCATTTAAATGGTCAGGCGAAGGCTGGACTTGCAATGAGCTTTACCAGCTTTGTGCAAACTGGCGTCTGCTCGCCCTTGCGTACCGCCTTCCTTCTTCACACTCTCCACCGCTGGGTTGATTGTTTTTAAATCTTAGCCCCTAAGACTTGGCCAGAAAATTTCCCCTTAAAGATAGCTATCATAACCTGTCTCTAAGCTCTGGGTGACTGCTGCTCGTGCCTGTGTCAGCAGTCACAATAGTCTCTCTCTCTTTTAAGGAGGTATCTGGCTGTATTACTCATAATTTGGAAAGAATATCACATTCTGGTCCCTTGCTGAGAGGTTTGACTGTTTCAAACTCTGTTGAGAAGAAAGCAAGATTAATCCCTTCCCATTTGTTTCCCACCCTCCTCCAAACCAGACTGGAGGAGTTTATGCATATGCAGTTTTAAAGAGTTGAGGATATAATTCAAGGCACATTTCCAAATTAGCTTCTCTGGGCAGGGAACGATTAAAACTGGAGTAATTCATTTATTCTAATGGAGACTCTGCATATTTTAACATAAAACCTACTGCACCACGAATGTCCTCCCTGCAAATGTTCCAAGGTAATTGGGAAGGCTTTATCACTCCATTAGAAGTGCTGAAAACTGTGTGACAAAGATGAAACTGTTCTGTCCTGAAGGCTGGAATATTGGTTGGGAATATAAAGGAGCAAAAATCAAGTAGATTCAGAATGACGGGTAAGTTACTGGTTTATGACTATATCGGGGTAATTTATAAAAATGTCTACATTAAATGTACGTGTTTTAAAGCACAAAACTTTCCAATGATCATTTTTACACAGGATATACATGTTTTAAAGCACAAAACTCTCCAATGATCACAGGTCATAGACTGTCTGATTTTTATGTGAAATCCCATTTTAAAAGTAAAATATAAGTAACACAGTAGACCCTAGTCTATAAATAAAGCCTTCTATTTATAATTTGTTTGCCCCCTGAGCCCCATCTCATCTGCTGATGGCATGCACATGCTCTTTATTACCAGTGCGAGTACAGCTGGGAAACTAATGCCACTCACCATACAGGATGGTTAACATGGACACGGGCATGACAAGGAAACCCAGCAGCATATCAGCTATGGCAAGTGACATCAGGAAATAGTTGGTGGCATTCTGCAGCTTTTTCTCTAGGGACACTGCCATGATGACAAGTATGTTTCCAGCAATGGTTAGAATAATCACTACAGCTGTCAATAAAGCAGACCAGTTTTTTTCCTGGAGATGAAGTAAGGAGAGACACGATGGTGAGAAGCACCCTTCACAGGAAAGGTTGGTTCGATTTTCAGAGTCGACTGTCCAGTTAAATGCATCAGAAGTGTTAGCTTCTCCGGAGTTAAAGTCATTACTGTAGAGCCTGGTGTCATCATTTAATTGCATTAAGGAGTTCGTAGTTGAGCTCAAAGAAGTATTTTCTTCACAAAGAATATCCATGTCTAAGCCAGAACTTGTAGCAGATGAGGTGTGGAAGGACTAACACGTTATAGCCTCTGCTCACCATTCACCTTGATGTCCCCATGCTCTGTAACACTGAGACTGGTGTACATGCTGGTCTCCCGGGGCTGGATTTTTGTCTTCCATTATTACAATTATTACAATGATAAAGAACCGAACCGTGGTGGCTCTAGGTTTTCTTCATTCACAATTTTAGGAGAGTCCACTGTTTGGTTTTATTATTTTCTCGGCAAAGCGAGGACAAAAAAGCTGAATGAACTTTTAGCATAAAGGTTGCAGGTTTTTTTGAGCATTCGGGGAGATAAATGTCCTGGACAAAGAAGAAAAGTTTTATAATTACTGGGACTCTTGTTTATATCTCATTTTCTTGGTTATGCCGATAGTACTAGTTTAGCCACAGTATTATTAAAATAGCATGCAATCAGAAACAGCGGGGATGTACACATTCTACATTAAGAAAGTCAATTAAAAATACATCCAGTGTTAATCCCATAGTAATTGGATGTACTTTGGGTTACAGTTCTCAGCCATTCTTAGGCTGAATTGCCACAGCTGCTGTCAGGAATTTCAGCTCCCACAATGTTGCTTAGCTAATAGAAGGAAAACAAAAAAGTCTTAAGTAAAGATTAGCAGACAACTTTGCTCACTAGAAATTCTCATTGAAATGATGACATGTTGGCCAAGCATGATTTCAAACTGGAAAGAAAATTACATAGCAATAAAATATAGCGGCACGAGAACTTACGTTTGTCTTCAGGGTCCACACGTGAGATGCAGCGAGTCACAGAATAACAAGTGTATCTCTCACAGTAATTAAACTGGTGTAGAGTCCCCTCTTCTCGATCTTGCACCAGCATAATATGATAGTAATTTGGTTTCTGTTTTGCTGACTTCAAAAACTGCATGCAAGAGCCGAGCCAGCTCCCGCACTGCTAGGATCCTGTTGGCTTCCTCTGGCACGGCTCGGCTGGGTTCCTCCCTCGCTGTGCGGCTCGCCTCAGCAGGCACACATTTAGAAATCATTCACGAGCCCCTCAAAGTCACACAAAAGAACTGCACGGGAAAGTAGGAAGAGCCGTCTGCACCAAGGGACTCCTGGTTTCCACGGGAATGGAGTAGCCCTCCGGCTGCCTCGTTCACTTCATCAGACCTCCCTCTATGTGTATGTCATAAGCTGCAAGGTAGCAACAGCCAGGAGGGCGGACCAAATAGGCTTTTTCTTCTCCCTCTTTTTGCTACATATTAATATGGGGAAGTTTTCCTTTGCTTTTGAGAGAGAGAAACTGGAGAAATGGCCTTTCGTGCAGATTCCCATTAAGGTGGGTAAGTGGCACTGTGGTAATTTTTTAGGGTGAAGGGAGAACATACATAAGGCTGAAAAACAGTACGTCCTGGGAGTGCTGTGAGCGGCCAGCACTTCCATCCGAAGCCAGCAGTGTTTGTGTCCAGAGTGGAATTACTGACGTTGGCCACATGGGCTCAGGGTGGCCAGGCATATCTGTGGTGATAACTCTGATAAACTGTTAGCACTATTTTTATTGAATAGATATGCCATTGAAATGGCTTATTTTCTTCAGCAGAAGTATGCCACCCAGATGTTATTCAAAACCTCACATGTGGTAGGAAACAAGTTGGTTTTGCAGTACCAACTTTTTCCCCCACCAGTAATGACAGCTTGCCGTACTTGTAAAGAAAGCCCTTTCCCAAGTAGGTTTCTCAGGGAAGCAGTTTGATCTCTCTATTTTTGCAGGCATGAAAATATTTTCCTCAATAGTTGGGGTTTTCTAGAGTTCCATCACCTTCCGTTCTTCACGTTCTCCCTAGACAAATTCAGCCACTTTCATGGCTTCAATATGTTTGTGGCCAAGTCTGTACCTTCACAGCTGATTATTTCCCTCAGTTCCAGACCTAAGTCTCCAGCTGCCCATTGGCTCCTTCCATGGTAGCCTATGAGACCTCAACCTCAGCATCTTCCCTCACTCTCCATCCCCCTGCCCTGCTCTCAGTGCTTGTTCCTACCCGTTCACTTGCGTGATGGAATCACCACCTCTTCAGACAGCTGCTGTTATCTGTAACTCTTCATTCTGGCTGCCAGATCCCGCTTAGTCTCCAGTGCTACCTCTGTATGCATATTTCTCACATGTCCTCTCCTGCAGCCTGCAGTTCGTACCCTGTGGTCGAGACCTGGGCCATCCATTTCCTGGGTGGGTGCCTTAGTGTCCCCCTCACTGCCCTGCCTGCCACCCTCCTACCCCTCCATGTCAAATGTGCACACTGGCGAGCAGGCAGCAGAGAACACAGACCTTAGAGTTCCTTGGTTTTGAATCCTAGCTCTGTAACTCATAAACAGTAGAACCTGGCATCATCTAGTTGCTCCCTTTAAAGCTCAGTCTTCTCACTTGTAAAATGGGATAAGGTGGTACTTTCCTCATAAGATTGTAGTGAAGCTAAAATGAGATAATGTGTGTGAGTATTTGGCCCATGTCTGGCTTATAGGGAGTTCTCGAGGAATGTCAGCCATTTTCATTCTTACTGATATTCTTACTGATATTATTTAGTGACAGAATTGGCATCACTCCCATGCCTACACTCCTACAGTCCCTTCCATGTGGGGCACATGACACTTTTCTTCATCTACCTGTACCCTTCTTGCCCCACTTTGCGGGCCTGGACTCTGGTTACTCTCCCAGTCAGCCTATATGCAGACTGAACTTACATGTTTCTGACCAGTTTTATGTCTCTGTACTTGCACTTCCCTGTGCCTGGAGTGCTTTTACCATTCCTTGTGTGTGTGTGTGTGTGTGTGTGTGTCCATCTGGCAAATTCCTGCTCAGTTCAGGAGCAGCTCTGGATCCCAGGCCTATCACTCATCACCTGCGTGACCTTGATTAAGCTACTTAATCTCTGTGTTTAAGTCTCCTCATCCGCAAGTAGGGAATATTAATAATTAAAAGACCTCAGAGGATTGATGTGAAAGCCAAATAAATTTACATATGTGCCTGGCACATTTGAAGCACTCAGTAAAGGCTAGTTGCTATTATTCTTACTAAGTTTACTGTTCCTAAGCTTTCCTTAGCCCTCTTTCCCAGTGGAGGCAAAGACTATAGCATCTTCTGCAGCCTTCTATTTTAACACATCACATCTCATGTAAGCCTCATAAAGGCAGGAACTGTGTCTATCTTGTTCACAGCTGGGCACATAGTGCTTAAGTATGTTTGTTGAATGAATGCATGACAGACATCTGTGTAAATGTCTTCTCTATTAGATGTTGAACTTCATTTCTATGCCCTTAATATAGATGTAATGTCTACTACAACTATATTATACTATTATATTATCCACCCAGATGTAATTCATAAACCTCACATGTGGTATCTAAGCATGGTATCTCATAATGGAAGGTCCTCAACAGATGTGTTCTGATTGAATTGTTATTAGCATAAATTAAGATGAATTGATTGTTAAAAAGGAGAACCAGGGAGAAACCTAGAACCTCTCATTCTTTCTTGTTACTTTATTGGGATACCAATTTAATTTTATTAAAGAGAACAAAGGGAAATGTGATCTAAAAAGTACTCCAGTGTTAGGAAGTTATTCAAAAGTTTTCTGAGGTTAAATTTTACAGATTTTCTTGTTAATTCTGATGATCTCAGTCCATTATGTCTCATGAAGAACAGCTAGGCTTCTAGTCACGTCAAAACTAATCAGTGTTTCTTATATGGTTTACACTGGGAAAAACTTTTTTGGCAACCATGTAAGATTATTTGTAGTTTTTATTGCAATTTTATGAATACTTGCTATGGACAAAGTAGTAGGGGCACAATCTAGGCTCCTGATTCTTTTACAGAGCTTCTTGGTTAATAGCGTGAGAGTTAGATTAGGTACGAATGGTTTCTTGCTGGGCAGATGCCCCTTGTGAGTTTGGTGAAACAAGTGTGTGTTGGCTGCTGTAGTGTGCGCTGTGATGCATCGCTCAGCTTCTGCTTCAGGCCTGGGACACTCAGGCTCCCTGCTGCTGGAAGGATTGGCAGCTGGTTCTTCATTCTTTCTGTGAAGACTCCCCTCAGCCAAGGAGGCCAACTTGCCAGTGGTCATGCCCCTTCTCTGGCAGCCAGCATGCAGACACTGGTCTGCTGTGAGGAGAGGATATAAAGGGCTGGCCCTCTTGCTTGATGGCTGAATAACTTTGGTTCCAGTGCTCCTATGGGATCCACTGAGGCCTTTGTTGTACCAAATCCAAGTTAAATTTCTCCCCTTGTCCAGTCTGGCTTCTCTTGCTCCCTTGCCGGTGTTGATCTGAGAGCTCTCCCCACACACAAACCTCTTGCACACACATCAGTCACAGAGTCAACTTCCTGGGGAGCTCAACCTGTGACCTATCATCTTTAGCTGTGTTTTAATGCCTTGAATAACATCTCTGGCCGAGTTAGATGTCTTACACAAAACAGGTAAGTGTTGTCTATATAATGATGAATGATGCTTCCTTGCCATAAGCTTAGAGTTCTTCAATATACATCTGGCTTTGTTATCTAATTACTGCCAGAAGGAATTTAAGGTCAACAATTTCAGAACTATATTTATTATCTTAGGCAGAATTTCTCTAGTCCTTAATTGGACCTTATATGGGAATACATTTTATAACTAGTTCATTCTGGAAGGTTCACCACAAAGTCATTGCTTAAAATTAGATGTTAATTTTTTCTTAATGACTTCAGTGGTATTTGTAGCCCTTGTTTGAATTTTTTCCAGGCTAAAGTTACTGGGTTTCTGAAACTATAGTGCCTTATAGATGTCAATGTATATGAGGAAAAAAAAGTTCCTTGGCCAATTAAATCTGGAACATTACTGTATCGTATAGTCTCCTCTTAGAAATATACAGTGCATAATTGCATATTAAAAGCTGTGAAGGATCCTGCAGTAAGGAAATTTGTTTATATTTACCGATTTCATTCTTCCTCTTCCAGAACACTCATTGAAGGACGCTTATTTTGTCTAAATTGGGTTATATTTTAAATTTATTAAAATGTAATGCTCTGAAGTATACAATTCACTGAGTTTTGACAAATATATACACCCATGTAACCATCACTCAAATTAAGATATCCACCATTTTCATCATTTTTGAAAGTACCCTCCTATTCTTTTTTGACTTTAACTTAAATGGAAATATGTGGCCCTCCTTCCTAGTGGAGGCAAAGACTGTAGCATCTTCTGCAGTCTTCTGTGTCCGGCTTCTTTCACTTAACAGTGTATCTGTGAGTTCATCCATGTCGCTGTAATTAAATTATTATTTAATGGATTGTAGTCTGAGAAACTGAAATGGCCTGGACATTTGGGATATCAATATTTATTTTTTTTTCTTGTTCAAAGGAACATAGACTCGGTCTCTTTTCTTTGTTGCATCTGTCCTTTCTAAGCTGCTTAATTTTTCAAGACAGTGCCAACCTTAACCTTCACTCAATTGATTATACCTGATTTTGTTATGAATTGGCAGCATAGAATTCTTTTACTCTATGATATTTAAGAATATGTCTCTAAGATTTCTGCTGCTCAAACATTACTAATGGCCTGAGAAGGAGGAAAAAAATATTAACAGAGGTTTTACTGACTGACATTTAATCTATCACTTCCTTTCGGTGCTCTGATTCCCAGGTTTGGAACAAGCCAGATCATCTGACCAACATATACTTGGAAAACAATATCATGAACTGCCTTCTGTTATGGCACTGGCTTGTATTAAAAAAAAACTACTTGAAATTAGCTAATGACTGTCATCTATCTTTTTAATTTTCTCTCAGTGGCGTTGAGTTGCACAATTTTCATTAATTTAACAGTTGATAATTGACTGCTGTGTCAAGCAGTATTTTAGGTGCTGAGTATAACCATGAAGATGAGCATAGTTCCTGCCTTCATTTGTTCAAGAAATAGTTGGCAGTAGCATTGATGAGTACAGAGTTTAGAGAAGAGACATCAAGTAGCCAGTGGCATATTGGTATTTAAGGTATGATACTAGGTGAAATCATCTAAAGAGTGAGTGGAGATAAAGAAGGTAAGAGGTCTGAGAACTGAGCCATGGATTACTCCAATATTTTAGGTCAGAGAGTATGGAGGAACCTGTCAAGTAGACTGAAAAGGGGCTCCCAGCAAGTTAGGAGAGACACAAAGAGAAAGTGTAATCCTTAAGTAAAAGAAAGACTGTCAAGGAGAATGAGTGTGCAACTGGGTGAAATGCCTCCTGATCGGCTGAGTATAATAAGGACTGAGAAATCATCATAAAATTTGTCAAAATGGTAGTCTTTGGCGGCCTTGATAAGACCTGTTCCAGTGGAGTAGTTGGAATAACAGCCCAACTGAATGGGTTCAAGAGGGGAGGGGGAGGATAGAAGCAAGAACATCAGTTTCAGGTGAGAGATGGTGTGGCTTGCACTAGGGTAGTACTAGTGGGTTTGCGAGAAATGGTCAGATTCTGCGTAAGTTTTAAAGGTAGAGCCAACAAAACTTGATGACAGGTAATGATAGGATATGGGACGTGACACAAAGAAGAGAGCTGCGTCACTTTGAAGGTTTTAGATCTGAGCAAACAGAAGGATGGGGCATTGTCCTTAACAGAAATAGGCAAGGCTTCAGTGGGAGCTTATTTGGGGTGATTATCAGACCAGTCTTGGATATGCTAACTTGAGGTCTGTACAAGACAAATAACTATGTCTATAAGACATTGAACATAAGAGTCTGAAATAGAGCACAGAGGTCCAGGATGCAGATATAAATTTGGAAATTGTCAGTATATACATGGTTTTGAAAGCTGTGAGGTAGAATGTGATTCCCTAAATATCCGAGTAGAGGAAGAAGCAGTTTAAAGACTGAATCTGGAGCTTCTTCAACACTTAGAGGTAAGGGAGATAAGAAAGACGTGGCAGAGGAGACTGGGGGTTGGTGAGGAAGGAGGAAAAGTGAAGAATGTGGTGTTCTAGGAGCCAAGATAAGAAAATATCTCAAGGAGAGAGACCGAATGAAATATGGTGAAGCTGCTAAGAGTCATAATACTTGAAGAGCATTTCATTATGTGGGAAATCATGCACAAGTTAATGTTAAACAAGAATGAGCTCTATAGTCCATGTTCTCAGCTTTAAAAAACCGTGGATACATGGTTCTAAACTAGAAGGAAGTACATTCAAATGTTGACAGTGATATCTTCTGGGTCAAGGAGCTGTGATTTTTTTTTTTTATTTCAATGCTGATTTTGAATTTTGTAAATATTCTGAAGCATGCATGTGTTTATAAACATAATTATTTCAAAAATATTTAAAATAAGTTCAGGTAAAGGAGGGTCAGAGATGACCTTATACTTTAATCATGACTGAGACAGACTGGCTTTAAGTTAAAATTTTTAAACCGCTTGTTTTTGTTAGGTGTGGCAGTTGTTTTATTCAGGATTATTATAGACAAATGGCAGAAATCCAAGTCGAAAAGGATCAAGGGAGATGTGCAAGTAATTGACAAGTCCCAGGTGGGACTAACTTAAGGCATGGCTGGATCTAGTGGCTGAAAGGACCTTATTAGGACTACATTGCTACCTCTAGAATCTGCTTCCCTTTCACTGACCTGATTCTCTTCTGTAGATGGCTTCTTTCATGTAACTGGAAAAGGTGGTGGTTGGCAGTTCTGATTTTACATAACTGCAGCCTGTGAAACAGGATTTAACTCTGCAAGAGAGTATTTTTCACTTGCAGACAAGACCCTGGTTAGACCCACATGCCCATCTCTGAAATGATCATGATAGCTAGGGGAATAGAGTACTCAAATTAGCCAGTCTGGGTCACCCTGCTGTCCCTGTGGGCAGGGGATCAGAGCAACACGACTTACCAGCTTCACTGACACTATAGGAAATGGACCATTTCCCAAATAAATGTTTTTTGCCCAGGCCCGTAAAATAATGACTCTTTATTAGCACAAGATACTCTTCGGCTTGTCTATTTTTTGTTGTGTTTTTACTCAGCCACATTGGCTCTGGTGTCTGAGTCATACTTGGTTGTTTCACGAGGCATCACATTTTTTTTGAGGTCACAGGGAGGTCATTTTTTACATTTTTACTCTGGAGGTAAATAGCACTTCAGCCAGTCAGTGATCTAAAAGTGTGTTTCCCAAAATATCTAATTTACTACCAGGCATAACCCAGGTTTTGGGAGAAGTGAATATATTATCACTTAGATTATCATAGAGCAAGATGATTACCTTTCTTATAAGAAAAGTGTAGAACTATTTGAGGCAAAAGATTTTTGCTAGTCCCAAAGAATTACCCTCACCGGTTTTTGCAGATGCCTGTTGGTTGAAACTTAAGATGTTTGGCCAGGATCCCAAATTTTGTTCCGGCACCAACTGTCAGGTGTTTGTGGCTGAATGGATATTCAAGGTACATTTACCTCTTACTTTTAAAGAGGGCATGTGGTGAACCAGACAGGACATTTGGGTTGTAAGGGTTCTGTTTTCCTGGTCAGGGTCTGGCTAGCAGCCTGTTAGATCTGTGCTCTGAGCCCAGCCGGTTCCCACTTCAGGCTGAGAGGGATGGGGAGAGACTGATGGTTCAGGTACTTCCCACGGAAAAGAGGAGTCTTTTGGACCAATTTTATCAAACCAGCTATATGAGAAAAGCAGCCTATGGGAGGAAAGAGACAAACCTAAAATGAAAATAACGAGAGTTCTCTACTCAGAGGATAGATTTTTAACCTCTTTGCTGCTTTCAATGATCTGTTAACAATATGGCCTAATGGCGTCCCTGGTCTTGACTCACGCCGGTGCTCTCCCTCTGTGGTGAGTGGCAGTTTGGGAGAATGGAAGTCTTGAATTTTGACTTCAGGGTAGAATGGGTCGAGCAGATTCTTGCTTTCTCTGTATTCCAATGGCTTCAGCAGCCACAGGTCAGTCAGTATGAATATGAAATGCTGCCTTTGGGAGCTTCCCAGTATATCAGAAAAGTCAAGTTCTCACCTTCATGAAGATACTTTTAAAAACCAAATTATTGTTCCTTCTGTCCACCTGATAGTGATGATTTAGGCACTTAATCCCCTCAGAGCATTTTACCAATATCTCAGATGGTGTCCTAGAAACCACTGAAATGGATCAGAACATTATCTCAATTTAGTTGAAATTACTCTTCCTGTTCTATTTTCTATCTCAAATTATGCTTGATGGTGTTGTCCAGGATAAGGTTGTACATTCTATTTGAATATGTCTGGTAAGACGTGCTCCATAATTTTGGAATAAAAAAGATGGTTACATATTTTATTTGTAAAAATTAATCATTTGGGCTCCTATCTGCCCTTAAAACAAGATGTCTAGTATCTCCCTTTTGAAGCCCGTTACTATCCCCGCTTTCCCCCAGATTGATGAAGGACTCTGGAGTCTCTGACCAAAGAGGTCAGTCCTACACCAAACCTCATGTGGGCAGGGGAGGTAACTGATCAGTCCTCTACTGCCATTGCTTCTTGCTGCCACATAGTGTCTCTGTTGCAGCCTTTTCTGCCCTTTTCAAGAAAAGCTGATTTGTCATGGAAGCACCCTTGCTCCTTGGCATTCTGCAGTGGTTAGGTGGCCAGTACAATTCTTCATTCATACTCACATGGTGGCCATTGGCCCTGGAGTACAAGACTATAATAGGGTGACTTGGTTCTGGGATATTCCTACCAGAACCACAAATACTTAGGCACCAGGAGGCTGTGAATTCTCAGAACAGAAAGGTTGAAGAAGACTGGACAACTATGTTTTTAGAATCTCTGGAGGAGAAATATTCATAGAGTGAGTTGGCTTTGATGTCCTTGTAGGTCCCTTCCAACCCTAATGTTGTTTGATTCTGTGATCTAAAAAAGAAAAATTAAACATTGGTACTGTATCATAAATTTGATCTTTATTTCATTTTTAACTATAAAAATGCATAGTATAAAAAAGTCAAACCATGTTGAAAGAACTCTTTCATACTCCTCATATTTGATATCCTTTCAGATATTTTCTTTGCATATACAAGTGTTTACATATGATTATATGTATTATATATATTATATATGACTTAAAAATGTATAGATTGGCAATAGAATTCTCATGAATATACCATAATTTATTTAACTGGTCTTTCTTTGAACAGGTTAAATAAATTATTAGGATTGCAAGTGCTAAATTTCAAAGATCTCACCAAATAGCTGTCTAAAATAATATGCTAATTTATATTCCCACCAACAATGTATTAGTGTTTCCTTCACATCTAACATGGAGTTTTTTAAACTGGCAACTCTAACACCTTTATATCTTATGAGCTGCCAGTCAGTTACTGTATTAGAACTTCTCATTGTAAAACAAAATTCTTAGTTTTTCTAATAAAGATATTTATGAAAAATTTCACAAATATATAAATGTTCAAGGCCTAAAAATATAGCAATATTTTTGGAAGTCACAATCTTCCTAAGTCAAAAAAGTGACCATATCCCCGTATAATATCTTCTTCCCACAGTTTGAGATTCCCTGCTTTTACCATTTCCATCAGTGTTTATTTTATCTGCATTTCAGTAACTTGTTTCTAGAAAATTTCTCTACAAAGCTTAAGTATTTCTCTTTACATCATACGCCATAAAGAAAATCCAAAGGCTATAACGTGTTTGGAGAAAATATTTCACCTATTAATGCACTGTGGAAATTCATCATAGCCTTGTGCAGAGCTGTGACTCATCAAGGTCTTTATGGATCGTCTGACTCTTAAGCCTATGTATGCCTTTACTGCTTGATTTGCCAGCTTTAGCTAATATCTATAAAAGAAGGAAAAACCATCATACATATTTCCTTTCTTGTCTTTCCAGTTTTGTTAATTATATAATTTCTAAACATTTCTAGGGCTTATAATGTTAAATCCTGTTTTAGGAACACAATTCCCACATCTGTCCTGGTCTTAGTCCTATAGTTTAATGGGATGAATATTCTCTACCCTCCATTTTGCTGTAGCTTCCCAGTTAGCTCATGGTTGGTTAAAGATTGTTTTCTAGTGGTTTCCTCAAAAATGAGTCATGGAAAAGTATTTCCTGAGTGACTTAAAGTTCAACACCAGTTCTACGTTGTCTTTATACTTGAATAACATTTGATCAGTCTAAAATTCTTGTCACATTTTCATTCCTTGAATATTGTAAGTATTAACTGTTTTCTGGGGTTGAATATGGCTGCAGAGAGGTGTGAGTTCAGTGACTTTTTTCCCCCATTTAGGTGTCTTAAGCTTTTTGTCTGGATGCTCAAATAACTCTTTTACTCATTTTGAGCTTTTGATATCTAGTAAGTTTTCTAGAATACCTATTACTGTTGGTTGTTTTGTGTCAGGTTTTCCTGGAACATTGTATGCCCTTTTCATCTGCAGATAAAATTCTTGAATGTCTCTCAAATTTTCTTTGTCTCTCCTTCCTCTTCCCCTTCACCTTCCCTCCCCTCTCCTTCCCTCCTCCTCTTTTTGACAGAGTCTCCCTCTCGTACCCAGGCTGGAGTGCAGTGGCATGATCTTGGCTCACTGCAACCTCTGCCTCCTGGGTTCAAATGATTCTCCTGTCTCACCCTCCCAAGTAGCTTGGATTACAGGCATGCACCACCACACCTGGCTAATTTTTGTATTTTTTAGTAGAGACAGGGTTTTGTCATGTTGTCCAGGCTGGTGTTGAACTCCTGGCCTCAAGTGATTCACCTGCCTTGGCCTCCCAAAGTGCTGGGATTTCAGGCGTGAGGCACTGTGCCTGGCCGAATGTCTCTAAAATGTTCTTGACTGCATTTTTACATATCTTTTTGCTACCTTGATTAAACTGTCTTCCTTAGGGGCACCAATAGTGAGTATATGTTGCCTTTATTCACTTTTATTTATCTTATCTTAGTCACTTTTCTCAATTCTGTCCCCCTTGTCTCTTACTGTGTTTTAGCAGTGTCTATTCTTGCTGCTTTCAACGTGGTCTACGTTCTTGTGACTGCTTTTTGTTTTCCTTCATGAGCCAGCTCCTGTTATGCTTCCTTCCGATATTCCTGCTAATCTTACATTAGGTTATTTGAGATGTAAAATTGCTGCTTCAAGGTCTTATTTATACAAAAGATTGCTTGATTAAGACCTTTATGTTCATACATGTCATGTTTGGTCAGTTTTAATTTCCATGGTCACTTTTTAGGAGGGGAGAATATTCTTGGTCTGCCAGTTTTTTTTTTTTTCCTGCTCTGTTCTGTTCTGTTCTTTTTCTTAGGGAATTTCTCCATAGGTCCTATAGAACTAGAGCCTAGTCTTAGTGGATTTATGGCTGGTTTGGTCAAGCTTCTTATTCCACTGTGTGTGTGTGTGTGTGTGTTTCTATTTTTATAGACTTAGAGAAGGTACAAGTGCTAACTTGTTATGTGGATATATTGTGTAGTGGTGATGTCTGGGCTTTCCATGCAACTCTCACACAGATGGTGTACATTGTACCCAATAGGTAATTTCTCATCCCTCATTCTCCTTCCACCTCTCAGATGAGAGGGAGCAGAGATTGATGCTGCAGGACAGCAATCAACGCAAACCATCTCCTGTAGTCAGCCTGTCCCACTCACTGACAACTGCTTCCTGACTTCTCATCCCTCCTGCCTTTTCTGTACCAGATGGGATTAGGGAAGCTCTTGCCATCAGTGCACCTACCCCAGTCTGTTACCAAAAAAGGAACTGTTGGTGTTCTCTCTCATAATTCGCCACCTCTTGGAAAAATGGATGTGGCTTGCTTTGTCTGATGTCTGTAGCCACAGGCATGCTCTTCTGACATCTTCCCACACCAATTCTTTTGACTTCCCCTGAATTTGGCAGCCCTTTCTCATATATGGTGGTTCAAGGCCACAGTAGGTTACCAATTTTGTTGAAGATAGAGCCTGCATTTGTTTCTAACTCTTACGTTTTTTTATAGTGTCACTGAAAGGAGCAAAATTGTCTTGCCTGCATACATCTTTATTTTTTAATTGTAATTATTTTATTTCGGTAGCTTTAGGGATACAAGTGGTTTTTGGTTACATGGATGAATTGGATAGTGGTTACGTATGGGATTTTAATGACCTGTTACCTGAGTAGTGTACTTTGTACCCTATAGATAGTTTTTCATCCCTCACCCTCCTCCCACCCTCCTCACTTCTGAGTCTCCAATATCTATTACACCACTCTGTGTGCCTTTGCATGCCCACAGCTTGGCTCCCACTTATAAGTGAGAATGTGCAATATTTGATTCTTCATTACTGAGTTACTTCACTTATGATAATGGCCTCCAGTTCCATCCAAGTTGCTGCAAAAGACATTTTTTTCACTCTTTTTTATTTGCCTGCATATTTTAGATTATAAGCCCTTGTTGCATCAGAATGAATCATGTTTGAATCAGTCACATAGACTGGATTTTCTTCCCCTAAGAATTCTATTTTGTGTCAGGCGTTTATCTTTCATTCATTTTAAGGTTTTGATATTATGCTTCTAAGCTTATGAAAATAGATGAAATATATGCTTAAATATCAAGAAAGAAGGTCTTCTATTTTTTGTAAGTGTAAGAAGACTTAAAGAGGAAGCTAGTATCTTATGAGAATAAGTGCCCAAGCTTTTAATATGGCATTGAGGACTGATATCTTCTCATGGCCAGATTTATTAAAATGGGTGTTTGATATATTCCACTGAACAGAAAGGTGGTTTTAATAGTACTCTCTAGAGCAGGGGTGGGCAAATGATGATCCTAAGGCTAAATATTTGCTACCTGTTTTGAAAACTTTTATGAGAATACAGCCGTACTCATTCACTTACATATTGTCTATAGCTTCTTTCATGCTGTTATGGCAGAACTTTGAATAGTTGTGCCAGAAATCACATGGCCTACAAATTGTAAGGTATTTATCTTTCCCTTTACAGAAACAAATTGCTGACCCCTGCTATAGAAGAGCAAATTCTCTGTCACCTTACAATTAATTCTCTACTTCTATGGTTTTCCATTATAATCGCTCTAAAAATAAATCAGAAATCTCCATCTCCCATTTCTGTCCTCTTAGTAGTTAGTATGTGAAAGTTTGGCATGGAAACAGACCTTTTAAATTGTTAGCCACAGAGCTGACCCAATGTTTGTCTGCAATCAATTTACTTTTTGGAAGATGCGTGAAAATTAAGTTTTTAAAGATTTCAAGGTAAAGAGCAAAGTTGTGATATTTTGCTATTGTCTTTATCATCCTTTTTGGTATTTAGAAGACCGTCATGTAATATATTGATCTTTCATGGATGTATAACTGCCTCCAAATTTTCTTAGTATCTATTTTGGGGATGATCATGATCCATGACATTTAGAATCATTTGCAATAGACCCTAGTAGCCAAGACCATATTAGAAGATTGTGGAATATAAAACAACTTTATTCATTCAAACACTTCTTTTTCATCTACTTTTTCTTTTATTTCCAGGCATTTTTTTATTACCATCAGAAATTATAGTTATTATTCCCTCCACTGTATTTGTTGTTCTAAAAGCAAAATAAAGTCAGTCAGGAAGGCATCATTCTTGCCTGGGAAAGCAGTAATTGAACCAATATGCAGGGCATTAAAACCACACCATAAGGTTTGTCACTTTTGGTTTTGTTGCCTATTTATTTCTGTTATTTTTCTTCATAAATCATTGATGTTTTGATTCAAATACAGTTAACAGTTGTTGAAGTGTCCCCAAATTTTCTCCCTGTGTGAAGAATGCTAGTTAATTTAACATTTTGCTTACTTGTCTTAGACTTCAACCTTTGCTCCTTTCAGTCTTTTCCAAGTCTCATCTGCTCTGGAGCCCAGATGAGAACTGGGGGTGAGGGCAGATGTTCCATACTGTCAGAGCGCCGTGACAGACCATGCCGGCTCCCCTTGCAGCATCAGGTAATGGGCTGTCTTTTAAATGAGAACATACTAGTGCTTACTCCCATTCAGCTTGAAATCTTTCAATACCCAGATGTTTTTTCTGTTGCATCTGGATTTGGCTGCTTGAGTTTTATCATCCTTTCTTCAATGACACAACAGATCCAGGTTGTTGAACAGTGTATCACTGCCAGTGTTTTCTTAGACATTACATTGTCCAGCTCATGGATATGGATGCTGGAGAAGGTGTGTGTCTGGTAGCTCAGTCACTACCACCATTTGTGTTCTCACCGCAGAAAAGAATGCAAATTGGAAATACCTAAAAATCCTCAGGGATTATGTAATTCTGAACTGATGTCAACGTTTTGTTGTATTCTGTACGCTCACACTGATACTGAGTTGTACATTGGTTATATACCCTTACTACATTTAAGAATATAGCAGTTGGCTTTCTATGAAACTTATTTTCATATTTTGCTTTAGAGTCAAGGAAGGAATGGAGATGAATGAGTGCTTATTGAACCAAGTGCCAAGTGTTAGGCTTTACATACATATGTTACATAATCCTGGCAATGACTCTGCAAGAGAAGTAAAATAGAATCTATGACATAGATGGCCTCAGGTCAAAAGATGCGCCTGAGTTTATCTCATGCTCTAGTGCCAGGATCTCAGTGCCTACATCTGTTACTCCTTCCCTCCCTATTACGTCACCCTTTCCTTTACTATATATTTTAAATTTTATTATGTCTTGATTTTAAAATGTTCAACTGCCTAATAACTCCTGTTTATTTTGTTATGGACATTTTAGATATATTTTACCTTTTATTATATTGCTGTATAACATATTACAGTAAAATGCACATAGTGTTAAGTGTACAGCTCAATTTTTCTCCAGTGAACATACCCATGTTATTAGCACCCAGGTTGAGAAACAGAAAAATACCAGCATCCCAGAAGTGCTCTTTATTCTCCATTTTATTCCCCAAACTCCTCACTCCAAGAGTAACTGCTATCCTGACTTCTAGCAGCAAAAATTAGTTTTGTGAGTTCTTGAATTTTATGTTAATGGAATCATACACTATGTACTCTTTTATATCTGGATACTTTTTCTCAACATTTCATTTATGAGATTCATCCTTACTGTTGCTTGTAGCTGTAGATTGCTTTATAACCTTCTATTGTGTGAAGATTCTCATTTATCCATTCTTCTGTCTCTAGGCTTTTGGCTAGTTTCTAGTTTGGGGATATGATGAATAGTGCTGTTATCAGACTAGTATATGTCTTTTGATAAACATATGTATGTTGGGTATATACCTAGGAGTGGAATTTTTTTAAGAACAATTTTAGTAGGGATACTAAATCATTGGTTTATTCAACAAATATCTTTGAAGATTTTTAAACATTCCTATGTCTAATTCCACCTTAGCAATTTAAATTCAGGTCATCCGTCTGGAGTAATGATGCGGGACACAGGAGCCTTAAACTGGGGCTTAGCCTGGGAGGGTTCTTGGCTTTGCCTAGGAAAGAATTGCTCTGAAGTGCTATGGCTCTATGACTGCTTCCACAGAGCAGGGCTACCCCACAGGCAATGTGCTGGGCATAGCAGCTCAGAAGGAGTTCTGTAGTCATATTTCTACCCATTTCTAATTACATGCAGAATAAGGGGTAGTCTATGCAGAAATTCCTAGAAAAGGGGTGATAACTTCCAGGTCATTGGGTCTTTGCCATGAAAAGGTGTGATAACTTTTGGACATTGCCATGGCAATGGTAAACACGGTACATTGGTGGGCATGTCTAATTAGGGGATACTTCCAGACCTCGTTTTTAACTAGTCCTCAATTTGGTCCTGTGACAGAGTTCTGCCTCCAGAAGTCCCACTTCCTACCTGATTAAGACTAAGTTTTCTTCATTAAAAACAAAACCTCATGGAAATTCAGTTATGTGGCAGAAGTTGAGAATAAGTGATCTTTTTTATGGCAAACCATGTTAAACATTCCTTAGATATATTTTTTACACTTCATATAAGGGTATGTGTATATACATATATGTGTATATTATCTAATGATCTTTTATAAGTGTAAACAAACACATTTCTATTTAGCTACTTTCAATCATTATCTTTCTTTTTTAAAATGAACAAGATATTCTAACCTGTTTCAGTTCTGTCTAGTGTTTACTTAGTGCCTGTTGTGTGTTTAGCTCTCAGGGATTTGATGTTTTCATATAGCAGGTGTTTTTCAGACCAAAGAATTAAATTGTTTTTATTATAAAAGTAATTCATACTCTTTGTAAAAAAAAAATGAGACAGTAGAGAGAGATATAAAAATGAAAATTCTGCTGGTTCACCCACCACCTCTCAGTCTTAAGTTTCCAGAGGCAACTACCATCTCCCTCCTCCATTTTCTAAGCATATGTGAGGTGTTTGACTTTTGTTTCGTGATACAGTACTCTCGTTTGTGACCTTAGGCTAGCCAGGTCATTCTGAGACTGTTTCCTCTTCTATAAAGTGGGGTGGCAATACCTCATAGGATTATTGTGAGGATGAATGTGACAACATCCAGAAAGTAGCAAATATAGTACCTGGCATGTGATAGGCACTTCATAAATGGAACAATTAGGGTTATAATTATGATACTGACTAACAGTCTGCCTTCAGAACAAAGCACTTTAATGAGGTAAGAGGCAAGTGTTTTGTCTGATACATTTAGGCAGTATTGCTTACCTTACAAAAATGTCTATTCCATTTTAATCCAATTTCCACATACGCAGAAGCAGGTTGGAAGCTTTTGCCATTCACAGAAAATGTCAGAGACAATGTTCTTATAATTTGCTGAGTTACAAATATGCCAGGCTTCCTGAAGGTAAATTTTCTGGGATCCAGACATCTCTCACTGTCAGAAATATGACAAAGTTTCATGCTTATATTCACAGCTTGTGTGGCATAATGCATTTTTGTTACTATGCCTCTATTCAAATGCACTTTTATCATGGTACAAATACAAGATTCCTAATTCCTAAAATATTGTATTGCATTTTGGTTTGTTTCGTTTTCCATGAAACTTGTTCCTGGCACTTCACTAAAGGCTTACCTTTAGTTGGCACACCACAAGCTATGAGATGGTCCTCTCGGGCTCCTTGTTCAATTTCATGATGATGTGATTGGACATACACACAACCCATAAATACAACCCCACTAGTTCTACTTTATTACTTGATTGACAGGGTTTGGCTCTGTTGCCCAGGCTGGAGTGTGGTGATGTGGTCAGAGCTCACTGCAACCCTGAACTCCTGAGCTCAAGTGATCCCTCTGCCTCAGCATCCCGAGTTGCTAGGATTACAGACATGTGAGACCATGCCCAGCTAATTTGTGTGTGTGTGAAGATGAGGTCTTGCTATGTTGCCCAGTCTGGTCATAGTTTTTCTTTAAATAGAATTATTTCTGCTGATTTCCTCTACATGTCGCAACACATGCTTGCTCATGTACAACTGTGAGATAGCATGCAATTAACAGGCCCACTACAGTTCTCACTGCTTGTGAGGATCTTAAGATATGCTATTCTACTTTATAGATGTAGTCCAATGTGTAACAGTGTGAGTATCATAACTATTGAACAGAATAAATAAGTATGTGGCTAAGTGCTCTTCACAATATGTAAGGAGGTATATATATATATATATATGTAATAGATATGTTCTGAAAGAATTGTGGCTGATTTTTGTAAACTTGAATTTTCTTCACTTATTTATTTTGTAAACTTGAATTTTATTCAAGATGGAAAGGTAATGGCTATTTCAAACAAAACTGAGATAAATGCTTTTGAGAAGATTTTTTTAATGAATCATTCCTCTGCTTTATAAGAAGGGATCAGAATGATCTTTTGCATTTAATTGGGGGCCATATGAAAAGCTAAGGATGATCATAAGCAGAAGAGCAAAAGAATTAAGTTTTACTGAAGGTTTATATAGCTCAGTAACATAAATTGATTCCCCCTCACAGTATCCAGCTTGAAAAATAGATGTCCTCTAAGGAATCACATTGTTCTTAAACATTCTCTTTTTGTTTTTCTAAGCATTGAACATGATGATCTAATTTAAGGAAAGTAAGGGAAGCTTAAAATGATTTGTTTCAACTACTAGGAAAACAATTTGAGATTCTCCCACGAAAATAAGGCATTTCAATCCAAAAGGTTAAATACAAGTCAATTGATCTGAGCAGATACCCTGTTTACAACTATAATCAATACTGGTAATATTATGCGTATTTCCACAAATTAGCCATTTCATATTACCCTTAAAAAATGAGTGCCCTGGTGGAACCCAAAACAAAAGGAAATCTACCTCTGATGTATTCTATGCATCATTTTTAAAAGGACTTTTAGAGCAGTCTTAGGTTCACAGCAAAATTGAGAGGAAAGTACAGGTTCCCATATATCCCCCTAACTCCCCATTAGCAACATGCCCACCAGAGTGGTACATTGTTATAATCTATGAACCTACATTGATACATCATCATCCCAAATTCATAGCCTTACATTAGGGTCTTCTTCTGGTGTTGTATATTCTATGAGTTTGAACAAATGTATAATGACAGGTATCCATCATTGCAGTGTTAGTATATTTTTCACTGCCCTAAAAATCCCCTGTGCTCTGCCTATTCATCCCTTCCTCCAGTCCCTGGCACCCATTGATCGTTTCATTGTGTCTGTGGTATTGCCTTTTCCAGAATGTCATGTAGTTGAAATCATACTATAAGTAGTCTTTCAGACAGTCATCTTTCACTTAGTAACATGATCTAAGGTTCCTCCACGCCTTTTAATGGCTTGACAGCCATTTCTTTTAGCACTGAATAACATTCCATTGTCTCGATGTACCACAGTTTGTGTTAAACTTACGTCCTTTTGTCTTGGAGTATTTTGTGAAGATTTTTTGGGAGTTTCTGCATAGTCATGTGATTTGCAAACAGGGCTACCTTTCTTTCCAATCTATGCCTTTTATGTCTTTTTATTATTGCGCTGGCTAGAACTTCCAGTACTGTGTTGAATTAGCATGGTAAGAGTGGACATCTTTGCCTTATCCCTGTCTTTCATCATTAAGTATAATGTCAGCTGCAGGGTTTCAAGCATAACATTAAGTATAAAGTAAGCTATAAACTATTATGTCAAGGAAGTTCTCCTCTATTCCTGTTTTTTGAGAGTTTTTATAGTAGTTATTGAAGTTTGTCAAATGCTTTTTCTGTGTCCATTGATATGATCTTGATTCATTCTTTTTTAGCTTGTTAATAAGGTCGGTTACTTTTTACATATATTAAACCAGCTTTGCATCCCTGGAGTAATCCCAACTTGGTCATGCTGTATACTTGTATGTTTTGTATTGCTGAGTTCTGTTTGTCAATATTTGGTGGAGAATTTTGTGTTGATGCTCATGAGGGATATTGGTCTGTAGTGGCTTTTATGATACTTTTTGGATTGGTATTGGTATTGCCAGTTTTATAAAATGACTTGGGAAGTGTTTTCCACCTCTTCTGTTTTCTGGAGGAGACTGTGTAATATTGATGTTAATTCTTCTTTAAACATTTGGCATAATCTACAGTGAAACCATCTGGGGCTAAAGATTTATTTTTTGGAAGTGTTGAAATTAAGAATTCAAATAACTTAATAGTTACAGGGCTATAAAACTAGTTATTTCACACTGAGCAAACTGTGGTAGTTTGTGTTTTTTAAGGAATTGGTCCTTTTCATCTACATTGTCAAATTTATACATGTAGAATTGTTCATAGTAGTCTCTTATTCTTTTTTTGATGTCTACAATGTTTTAGTGATAACCTGGGTTTAGTTCATGATGATAATTTGTGTCTTTTCTCTCTTTTTTGTCAGTCTTGATAAACCTCTAGATTTTTAATTTTTAAAAGTCTTTTCAAAGAACCAGATTTGTTTCATTCTTTTCTTTTTTCTTTTTAAAATTTCAGGTTTTATTTTTGATCCTGGGGGTACATGGGCAGGTTTCTTATGTTGGACTATTATGTGATGCTGAGGTTTGAGGTACAAAGTCCATCACCTAGGTAATGAGCATAGTACCCAATAGGTAGTTTTCTGACCAACCCCTCCCTCCTTTTTCTTCCCCCACCCTAGTAGCCTGTAGTGTCTATTGTTCCCATATTTATCTCCATGTATGCTTAATGTTTAGCTCCCACTTATAAGTAAGAACACGCAGTATTTGTTTTTTTTTTTTTGTTGGTTTGTTTTTCTGTTCATACATTAATTTGCTTAGGATTATGGCCTAGAACGGCATTCAGGTTGCTGCAGAAGACATTATTCCATTCTTTTAATGGCCGAATAGTATTCCATGCTGTCTATGGACCACATTTTCTTTATTCACCATTGATGGGCACCTGACTTGATTCCATGTCTTTGCTATTGTGAATAGCACAGTGATGAACATACGAGTGCATGTCTTTTTGGCAGAATGATTCCTTTTCCTTTGAGTATATTCCAAGCAATGCGATTGCTGGGTCAAAAGGTAGCTCTGTTTTTAGTTATTGGAGAAGTCTCCAAACTGCTTTCCAAAATGGCTGGACAATTTACATTCCCACTAGCAGTGTATAAGCATTCCCTTTTCTCCACAGCCTCACCAGCATCTGTTGTTTGGCCTTTTAGTAGCCATTCTGACTGGAGGGAGATGGTGTCTCATTGTGGTTTTGATTTGCATTTCTCCATTTAGTGATGCTGAGCAAGTTTTCATATGTTTGTTGGTCACTTGTATGTCATCTCTTGAGATGCGTCTGTTCATGTTATGTGGCCATTTTTTAATGAAGTTGTGTTTGCTTGTTGACTTAAGTTTCCCATAGATTCTGGATATTAGGCCTTTGTCAGATGCATAGTTTGTGAATATTCTCCTATTCTGTAGGTTGTCTGGTTACTTTGTTGGTAGTTTCTTTCACTGTGAAGAACCTCTTTAGTTTAATTAGGTCCCGATTGTCTATCTCTGTTTTTGTTGCAATTGCTTTTGGGGACTTAGTCAAAAATTCTTTGCCACACAGATGTTCAGAAATGTATTTCCTAGGTTGTCTTCTAGGATTTTATAGTTTGAGTTCTTACATTTAAACCTTTGATCCATGTTGAGTTAATTTTTGTGCATGGTGAAAGGTAGGGATCCAGCTTCAATATTCTCCATTTAGCTAGCCAGTTATCTCAGCACCATGTACTGAATAGGTCTGTTCTCCATTGCTTTTTTTTGTTAGTTTGTCAAAGATCAGATGATTGTAGGCATGTAGCTTTATTTCTGAGTTTTCTATACTGTTTCATTGGTGTATGTTTCTATTTTTGTACCATGGTGTTTTGTTTTTTGTTTGTGTTTTTTTTTTTTTTTGAGATGGAGTCTCACTCTGTCACCCAGGCTGGAGTGCAGTGGCATGATCTCAGTTCACTGCAAGCTCCACCTCTCAGATTCAGGCCATTCTCCCACCTCAGCCTCCCGAGTAGCTGGGACTACAGACACCCACTACCATGCCGGCTAATTTTTTGTATTTTTAGTAGAAACAGGGTTTCACCATGTTAGCTAGGATGGTCTCAATCTCCCAACCTTGTGATCTGCCTGCCTCAGCCTCTCAGTGCTGGGATTACAGGCATGAGCTACTGCGCCCAGCCTACCATGCCATTTTGTTTATTGTAGCTTAGAGTTTGAATTTGGGTAATGTGATGCTTCTGGTTTTGTTCCTTATGCTTAGGATTTCTTTGGTTATTTGGGTTATTTTTGGTTCCATATACATTTTAGAATAGTTTTTCCTAATTCTGCGAAGAACGACATTGATAGTTTGATAAGAATAGCATTGAATCTGTAAATTACTTTGGGTATATGACCATTTTTATATTGATTCTTGTAATCTATGAGCATGGAATGTTTTTCCACTTGGTTTGCTAATATTTTATTGAGGATTTTTGTGTCTATGTTCATCAGGGATATTGGCCTGAAGTTTTAATTTTTGTGTGTGTGTCCCTGCTAGATCTGGGTATCAGGCTAATGTTAGCTTCATAGAATGAGTTAGCAAGGAGACCCTCCTCCTCAATTTTTTTGAATAGTTTCAGTAAGATTGGCACAAGCTCTTCTTTATACATGTGGTAGGAGTCAGCTGTGAATCATCTGGTCCTGGGCTTTTTTGTGTGTGGTAGGTTCTTTATTACTGACTGAATTTCAGAAGTTGGTATTGGTCTGTTAAAGGTTCCAAACTCTTCCTGATTCAATCTGGGGAGATTCTGTGCTTCTAGGAATGTATTCTTTTCCTCTAGATTTTCTAACTTATCTGCATGGAGTTGTTTATAGTAGTCTCTGAGAATCTTTTATGTCTCTGTGGGATCAGTTGCAATAATATTGCCTTTGTCATTTCTGATTGTGTTTATTTGGATCTTTGTTTTTCTTTGTTAATCTAGCTAGTGGTCTACTTATCTTAGTTTTTCAAAGAACCAACTGTTTATTTCCTCTTTTGTATGGATTTTTGCATCTCAAGTTCATTAAGTTCTTCTCTAATTTTAGTTATTTCTTTTCTACTAGGTTTGAGGTTGGTTGGTTCTTTTTTTTCCCGAGTTCCTTTAGGTGCAAATTTATATTGTTAATTTGACATCTTTCTAACTTCTTGATGATAAGTGATTTGATTAGAACTATAAACTTTCCTCTTAATACTGCTTTGGCTGCTTCTTAGAGATTTTGGTAAATTGTATCTCTCTTTTAATTTCAAAGAATTCTGTGATTTCTGCCTTAATTTTGATGTTCACTCAGAAGTTGTTCAAGAGTAAGTTGCTTAATTTCCATGTATTTGTGTAGTTCTTAGAGATCTTCTTAATATTCATTTATATTTTTATTACATTGCAGTCCCAGAATGTGCTTGGTATAATTTCAGTTTTTTTTCAATTTATCGAGACTTGCTTTATGATTGAACATGTGATTGATCTTAGAATATATTCCATGTGCAGATGAGAAGAATGTATATTCTGTGGTTGTTGGGTGGAGTGTTCTGTAGATATCTATTAGGTCCAATTGGTGAAGAGTCAAGTTTAAGTCCAGAGTTTGTTACCTTTTGATAATCTATCTGTCTAATGTTGTCCGTGGGAGTGTTGAAGTTTCCTATATTATTGTGTGGTTGTCTAAGTCTTTTAATTGGCCAAGAAGAACTTGTTTTCTGAATCTGGGTGCTCTAGTGTTGAATGCATATATATTTAGGATATTTAAGGCTTCTTGTTGCATTGTACCCTTTATCATTATGTAATTCCCTTTATTATGTATTAATGCATGTCCTTCTTAAGTTTTATTGCTTTAAAGTACATATTAATGTCCTTCTTAATTTTTATTGATTTAAAGTCTGTTTTATCTGATACAAAGACAGTGATTACTCCTCTTTGTTTTCCATTTGCATGGTAGATTTTTCTCCATTCTTTTACCATGAGCCTATGGGTGTTGTTACATGTGAGATGGGTCTCTTGAAAACAACAGATAGTTGGATTTTGTCTTTTTATCTAGCCTGCCACTATGTGTCTTTTAAGTCAGGGGTCCCCCAACCCCTGGCCTGTACTGATCTGTGGCCTGTTAGGAATCGGGCTGCACAGCAAGAGATGAGTGGCAGGCAAGTGAGCAAAGAAGCTTCATCAGTATTTACAGCCACTCCTCCTTCTGCCAATAGCTATATTTTAATTGATATATTTAGATGATTTCTATTTACTGTCTTTCTTAATTTGGAAGACTTAAACCTTTCATTTTATTTTTTTCTTTCTTTGTTTTTTCTTATTCTTAGTTTTGTTTCTGCCTTCCTGTGGGTTACTTGAACTTTTTATTCTTTTTTGGGGACAGAATCTTGCTCTGTCACCCAGACTGGAGTGCAGTGGCCATGCCCAGCTAATTTTTGTATTTTTTTTTTTTTTTTAATAGACACAGGGTTTCTCCATGCTGCCCAGGTTGGTTAGTTGAACATGTTTTACAACTCTATTTTGATTTATTTGTGTTACTTTTAAAATATATCCATTTGAGCAGCTCTTTTCGTAGTTACTGTAGCTAATATATTATGTATATATAACTTGTTACAGTCCATTGGTGTCATCATTTTACCAGTTCTAGTGAAGTATGAAAACCTTATTTCCCCTTGTCAATTTTCCCAACTTATAAATATTTTAAATATTTCCTCTACAGACATTTAGAACCTCATCAGTGTTATTTTTGTTCTCACTATCAAACATAAGACAACTAAAAAGAAAAGTCCATTGTATTTATCCATATTTTTTTGTCCTGTTGTTTCAGGGTTCCTTCTACTAATATCATTGCCATTGGTTTGCCTTTAATATTATAAGCTGCCCTCTCAGCATTGCTTTTGCTGCATCTCACAAATCTTGATATAGTTTATTTTCATTTTAATTCAGTTCAGTGTATCTTTTTTTGTAGTCCCTGAGACTTGCTCCTTAACCCATGAGTTACTTAGAAGTGTGCAGCTCAGTTTGGAGAATTTCCTGTTATCTTTTTCTTATTGATTTCTAGTTTGATTTCATTGTGGTTGCAATAATGTACTTTGTATGATTTCAGTTTTTAAAATTTGTTGAGGTTTATTTTAGGAACCAGGATATAGTCTTTCTTGTTATATGTTCCAGAGTGCTTGAACATAATTTGCATTTTCAAATTATTGTATGTTCAGTGGTGTGTTCTATAAGTGTCTGTTAGATCCTGTTGGATAATGCTGTTGAATTCTTTTATATCCTTGTTGATGTTCTAATTGTAGAGAATTTTGTTTAGCCATTTTAAAAATGGGTCCGCTGGCAACACTAGCTTTCTTTCACCTGAAAATGTCTTGTTTCTGCTTCATATTTGAAAAATATTCACATTTGAAAAATGTGCCATTTCCTTCTGGCACCTGTGATTTCTGATGATAAATCCATTGTCATTTGAATTGTTTTTCCCTACAGATAAGATGGTGTTTCTCTCTATGTTTTTAGAACTTTGACTATGATGTATCTTGATGTAGGCATGTTTGGGTTTATCCTGTTTGGGGCTTACTCAGCTTGTAGGTTTATGTCTTCTGTCAGATTTGGAAAATTTCTAGCCATTATTTCTTTGAATACCTTTTCAGCATTTTTCTTTTTATCCTTTACTTCCCACCCTCCAGTGGCTGAATATTAGATCTTTTGGTTCCACATGTCCCAGAGGCCCTGTTAATATATTTTTAGTATGTTTTCTTTCTGTTCAGATTGGGTGATGTCTGTTGTTCTATCTTCCAGCTCACTGATCTCACTGATTGTTTTCTTCTATCCTCAGGTGGACTCCTCCCTGATTCTTTTCTTCTGTCCTCAGATGGGCTCAATTCTGTTATTCAGCCCATTCACCGAGTTTTACATTTTTATTATTATAGTTTTCAGTTCTCAATTCTGTTATTGAGCCCATTCACCGAGTTTTACATTTTTATTATTATGGTTTTCAGTTCTCAATTCTGTTATTGAGCCCATTCACTGAGTTTTACATTTTTTTATTATAGTTTTCAGTTCTCGATTCTGTTATTGAGTCCATTCACTGAGTTTTACATTTTTATTATTATAGTTTTCAGTTGTCAGTTCTGTTATTGAGCCCATTCACTGAGTTTTACATTTTGGTTATTGCGGTTTGTAGTTTTAAAATTTTCATTTTGTTCTTTCTTATATCTTCTTTGATGAGACTCTGCTTTTTTGTTGGAAGTATGTTTGCATTTGCTCCTTGGAGCATTTTTATAATGGCTGCTTTAAAGTAATTGTCAGAGTAATTCTAACATATCTGTTATCTGACTTGTCGCCTGTTGATTATTTTCATTCAGTTTGAGATGTTCCTGGAATTTTTTCATATGATCTTCACTTGAAAGCTGACATTTGTATATTTTGTTATAGGATCCTGCATTTTATTTACACCTTCTGTTTTAGTTGGCTTTCTCTACCACTGCTTATTCAGGGGAAGGGATAATGCTGCTTGTTACTGCCGTGTGGGGATAGAAGTCCAGGTTTCTCACTTGGCCACCAATATGGTTTGGCTGTGTCCCCACACAAATCTCAACTTGAATTCCCACGTGTTGTGGGAGAAACCCAGTGGGAGGTGGTTGAATTATGGGGGCGTGTCTTTCCTGTGCTGTTCTCCTAAGAGTAAATGAGTCTTAGGAGAGCTGATGGTTTTAAAAATGGGAGTTTCTCCGCGCATCTCCCTTTTTTATTTTCTCTGCTGCATCCATGTAATATGTGACTTGTTCCTCCCCACCTTCTGCCATGATTGTGAGGCTTCCCCAGCCACGTGGAACTGTAAGTCCAGCAAACTTCTTTCTTTTGTAAATTGCCCAGTCTTAGATATATCTTTATCAGGAGCATGGAAATGGACTAATACATTGATAGCTGAGGGTAGGGCTCATTTTTACTGCTGAGTAGGATTCCTAGCTCCTCTCTAGGCCTCTACTGATTTCCTCCTAGGCTGAAGTGACACCAGCACCTCATTACTGTTCCCCCCAGGGCCTCCAGTGACACCACGGGAAGGGGGTGGCCTCATTACATGCAACAGTGAACATCCTGACTATCCACTGGACCTCCTCTGACACTACCACATTGTGGGAGAGGAAAGGCACCTTGTTTCTGTTCCATGGGAGTAGAAGTCCAGGCTCCCCACGTGGCTTCCACTGACACTGAGTTGGGGTGACTTGTTATCACCCAGCAGGGGCAAACGTCCTGGCTACCTACTCAGCCTTCTCTGACACCATCTTGGTGTGGGGGCTTTCAGTGCCTCAGGACAGCCTTGCAAGTGTGGCAGTCAGGACTCTCCATTTAGCCTTCACTAGATGGGGCCACATCTAGTGTATTCTGTGGTATTTGACTTTAGTAGAGTAGTTATTATCTAAAAGTTTTCCATCTTTCTAGGCTGCCCCTTTCCTGGTTCTTTGGTTAGAAAGAGTCTTTTGTTGGGACTTTTCTTGTTTGTTCCTCTTGGTGTTTCCTAGCTGCCATTTTCTGAAGCACCCAGTTTAGGATATCTGAGATAAGACCCCACCCACTTCCCCCAAATAAACAAAGAAATTACTAATATGTTGGTCTTTGGATTGTAAGGACCCATTTGGCCTTCTACACCTTTTAGGGTTATCTTATTATTATTTTTTAAAATATGTACAGCATCCAAGGTTTTAGTTGTAGTTAGAGGGATAAGTAGGATAAAGTATGTCTACTCTGTATTCCTGGAAGTAGAGGTTCCTTTGCTGGAGCTTTGGAAGATTGTCTCAGAATTATGGGCAGAGACCATCTCAATAGTCCATTTCGGGTTAATTGTACACTCCTGTTCTATTTGTCTATAGGAAGGGCAATAATGCCATGGCTTGCTACCAACTCAGCTTGCAGAGTGGAAGCAGAGGCTTTGAAAAGAGTTTGAGTGAGCTGATATTCTAGGAAATGGTTACTATATACTCTTAAGGTTTTTAAGAACTGTGATGGTTAATATTGAGTGTCAACTTGAATGGATTGAAGGATGCAAAGTATTGTTACTGGGTGTGTCTGTGAGGGTGTTGCCAAAGGAGATGAACATTTGAGTCAGTGGAGTGGGAAAGGCAGACCCACCCTCAATCTGGGTGGGCACAATTTAATCAGCTGCCAACATGGCCTGAATAAAAGCAGGCAGAAGAACATGGGAAGACTAGACTGGCTAAGTCTTCTGGCCTCTATCTTTCTCCTGTACTGGATGCTTCCTGCCCTTGAACATCATACTCCAAGATCTTTAGTTTTTGGACTCTTGGACTTATTTGCCAGGGGCTCTTGGGTCTTTGGCCACAGACTGAAGGCTGCACTATCGGCTTCCCTACTCTTGGCTCCTCAGCTTGCAGATAGCCTACTGAGGGACTTCACCTTGTGAATATATGAGTCAATTCTCCTAATAAACTGCCCTTCATATATACCTGTATCCTATTAGTTCTCTTCCTCTAGAGAACCCTGACTAATACAAGAACTATTACCTTCTTCCTAAGTTGTGTTCCATTTGTGAGAAAAGATACTAATTATCTCGGTTAGCAATACCTGGACAGTTTGAAGATTGTGTATAAATGAACAAATTAAATACAAAAGGAGATGAGAACATAGAATGACTATTTCTCTTAAAAAATTGAGTCAAATTTTAAATTATAAATAAATAATAAATATAAATAACCTTTAATAATAAATGAGAAATAACACATAACATGAATTTACAAAGATAACTGGAAATGATCAAATTCCATATGCGATACTTAAGCATATTCCAAGATGCAACCTCTTAATCATAGCCTACTCAGTCATAAGATGTTCATTACATATTCTTGATGAATTTTAACTGTCATTTTCCTGTCAGGAGTTTGACATTCTCTGCAGTGTTTGCTGTGCTTTTTTAACAGTATTTAAAAATCAGTTAGATTCCTGCAAACATAATTAGGTTAGAGATGTTCTGTCTCTGATAAAAACTCTTTAATTGAACAGAGGGATGTTTTCTGTAACTTCTTTCAAATTCCAGTTACCCTGACAGTTCCTCATTTTTTTTCCAGTTTCTCTGAAACATCTTCTGGCATTTTCCTCACTCATTACTATTTATTAGGGGCCTGCTGTTACCCAGGTATTACTCTAGAGGCTGAGCATGTATAGATGTGAGTAGAGTGGAACTGTGCTTCTCCCTTACAGAGCTTCCTTTCTATCTGGGAAGACAGACTACAAAAAAAAAAAAAAATGACACATAACTTTTGGCCAAGTGATGTGCATAGAAGAACAATGGTGCAGTATAAGAGGATGGGGGTGATGAATGGTGAGGGGTGAGGAGTATTTTAAATAGAGTGGCTAGGAAAAATCTTTCTTAAGAGATAATATTAGAGCTGATATGTGAATAACAAGGAGATGAGAATTGGAGCAAGAACTTTCCAGGGGAGGAAAAAGCAAATGCAGAGACCTTTGATGTGTGATTAGCTTAGGATATTTACAGAACAATAAAGTACAGGATAGCTAGTGTAGAGGAAGTGAGGGGAAGAGTGAATGGTGGGACATGAAGTTGGAGAAATAGGCAACCACCAGATTATGGAGAGCTGTGCAGATCATAAGACTGGGACTTCAGAAGAGAAGAGTGCTTTAGCTGTTGGGTAGAAATTTGATTGTGGGAAGCAAGAGAAGTAGAAGGAATTCCAGTTGGAGGTTGTGGCAGTGGTCTACGCTTGGACTAGCTGGTATTGGTGAAAGTGATCTCTTCAGTTTGGGGGATATATGAAGCAGGCAGACCTCACTAGGACTTGCTGATGCCCTGAATGTGGGGTGTGAGAGAGAGACGGAAGTCAAGAGCAACTCTGGAGTTTTTGGCCTGAGCAATTTAAGATGGAGTTGCCATTTAATGAGATGTGAAAAATTGCAGGAAAAATGTATTTCTGGTGGAGGGCAAAGATTAAACTCTGTGTTAGACATGTTAAATTTGAGGTGTTTCTTAGACATTGAAATGGAGATGTTAAATAAGTCACTGGGTATATGGGTCTGGAACTGAGAGATGAGATTAGGGATAGAGTGTAAAATTTGAGAGTACTTGGTACTTTGAAGCCATGTGATTGGAAAAAGTTGCCTAAGGAGTTTGTAGAGATGAAGAGAAGAAGAAGACTGAAGAGTCCCTGGAATGTTCTAAAGTGTAAAAGAAGGAAGGCTAGCTTGGAAAAAAAAAATACCACAGATGCAGTCATTGAGGTAGGAGGAGACCTAGGAAAGCAAAAATCTGTGAAATCCAAGAGACCAAAGTTTTTCAAGTTGACCAGAGGGTGTCAAATGCTGCTAAACGATGAACAAGGAGAAGATGGAGAATTGACCATAAAAGTTACAAAATAGATCTTGTTTTATGACCTTGCTGACAGAGAAATTTCAGGGAAGTGTAGGGACTGAAAGTTGTCTGATTAGGATAGATTTAAATAGAATGTGAGGTGAAAAAGAAGAAAGAAGATAGTGAATAGAGACCGTTCTTGGTTTTGCAATAAAGAGCAGGAGAGAAGTCATGCGGTACTGGAGCTTGTTTCTGATGGAAAATGTTGCAAAATGTTTGTGTTGCTGGGAATGATTCCATAGTGAGGGGGATGGAAGTACTGAGACAGAAGAGATTGCTAGTTGCGTTAAATGTGAAATGGAATAAGATGAGGATTAAAATAGGATAGAAGAAAAATAAAATACAACAAAATAAAAGCAGATTAGAATAACATAACAAAATATTTTCATTTTAAACTGTTATTTTCTTTAATTTTTTTTTAACCATCTCTTTTAACACATGTTTTTCAGTTTAACTAAACACAGGACTGGTCATGTGAAATGGACATGTATTACTTTTGTCTGTCTGGATCCCTTCTCTAAGTGGGGGATCTGATGTCTCTTGAGTTCAGAAGTTCTAATGGACCTGCTCTTATTTCCTACTGACCTCTAGGGTGAGCACAGGACCTAGCCAGGCTGATTGGGAGACCTTATTCCTTTCACCACTGTGTTGGTCTAGGTGTGCACATAGGATATAAGAACACTGAATTAGGGCCGAGCACAGCGGCTCACTCCTGTAATCCTAGCAGTTTGGGAGGCCCAGGCAGGCGGATCACGAGGTCAGGAATTCGAGACCAGCCTGGCCAACATAGTGAAACCCTGTCTCTACTAAAAACACAAAAAATTAGCTGGGTGGGATGGCGGGCGCCTGTAATCCCAGCTACTCGGGAGGCTGGGGCAGGAGAATGGCTTGAACCCGGGAAGCGGAGCTTGTAGTGAGACTCCATGTCAAAAAAAAAAAAAAAAAAAAAGACTGAATTGGAGTCCTGTGAGATTTTAAACACAGATGTTGAGAGCTACCCAACTGACCAAGACAATACTTCTAAGTTATAAAATTTCCATTTGTTCTTTGTGTCTTTTATTTATTTGCTTTTTTAAGAGTGTTTACAATTGCTTGCTGGAGCATTTTTATAATAGCAGCTTTAAAGTCTTTGTCAGATAATCCTAACAAATGTTTAATCTTTAAATACAGAATTTAAATACAGATGTTGAGATGGTAGGATGACTCTTTTTGTTTTGGAGAATAACCTATAAAGTTAAGGCAGGAAAGAATGAGGTAAATACACAGAGAAGCAAAGACAAGTAGAGCCCATTGCTGGAGAGACAGAGCGGGAGCAGCCTCATTCAGCTCTCTAATTTATGCCCAAATTGCATTCTCCCTTAAGATTTCCAGTTACCTGAGCCAGTAGTTTCCTCTTCTTGCTTGAGCTAGTTTGATTTAAGTTTCTATCATTTGTGTCTGAAAGAGTCCTAATGATACCTTGCATTGTAGCACACAGTTAAAATTATATAAAGGACAAGGTTATTGGATGACAAGAATGCTAATCAAGAAAGAAAAATGGGATGGGCACGGTGGCTCACGCCTGTCATCCCAGCAATCTGGGAAGTGGGCGGATCACCTGACGTCAGGAGTTGGAGACCAACATGGTGAAACCCTGTCTCTACTAAAAATACAAAAATTAGCCAGGTGTGGTGGTGCATGTCGGTAATACTGGCTACTCAGGAGGCTGAGACATGAGAATCGCTTGAACCCAGGAGGCAGAGGTTGCAGTGAGCTGAGATTACACCACTGCACTCCAGCCTGGGTGACAGAGAGACTCTGCCTCAGAGAAAGAAAGAAAAATGTTTTGTTTGTTGGAAACAATTTTTGTTTTTGCTTGGAACATGGTAGATATTCTATGAAGGGAAATTAGTGGAGAAGTGTGTTGACTACATTTTCCCCTGAGTTTCTTCCCTCAGATTGTTATGCCTGCCCACCTCCTAATAACGAAACTATGTTGTCATGCTGGCTGCCAGCATGTGCTCAGATCGTACTCACACTGCTGAGATGTACATAGAGTAATTGAGTCTGTGGGTCTGTGAAAGCAGGCCACATCTGCTTAGTGAGTTTACCCACATTCATCTTAGGAGCCCACCATGGCATTCTCATAAAAATAAAGGAAGTCTCTTGCTGATAGGAAAAAAAAAAAACTCTTTATTGCTAATATTTAGATATAGTGTTTGAATACACACACTGACAATGTTGAAATATGGAGGAAAGTCATTATTTACTAGGATTGCTTATTTCTGGTCATGATTTGTAGAAGTCCACATAGGGCCAGTTCTCCTGCCTTCTCAGCAAGAGAAGATTACCAAGGTAACTTGGATCTAAGCAATGACACCTGCACTTCCCCAGGAGGAAAAGGGGATCACAGACTAGGAGGAGAATTTATTCTCTAACTCATTCTCTGCTTTCAAAGCTGTCAGGACTCCAGCCTTCTCTCTCTGAAACCCTGAGGTTGAGGGGTCCTTACATGTGTGAAGGGCTGTGGTGGCCATGTGAGGTGACCATCCCCTACCTCTCCCAGGCTGTGATGGGGATTTTCTCTGCTGCTGTGAAGCAGAAGGGGAGGCCCAGGGTCCAGGTTACTTCCAGCCTCTTCTACATCTGACATTGGCAAGATGCTCCACATCAGCTTGCGTTATGTTTTGCCTTAAAGCAGAGCTATCAGTCTCTTCAGTTTCCTAATGATGTTCTATTATGCTCATTCTGCACTGTGGTCTCCTCTTCATAAAAAAAATCACTCTGTGTGCCTGGGTAGTAGGGTAGTTTGAGTAGCATGTACTATATGTACCTGGAGGGGCCTCATGAGAGACCAGAGCAGGCCAGCACCCTGGTCTCGAACTTCCTAATCTTCACAACCACAAGAAATAAATGTTTGTTGTTTAAGCCACCCAATCTATGGTAATTTGTTATAGCTACCCAACTGACCAAGACAATACTTCTAAGTTATAAAATTTCCATTTGTTCTTCTTTGTGTCTTTTATTTATTTGCTCTTTTAAGAGTGTTTACAATTGCTTGCTGAAGCATTTTTATAATAGCAGCTTTAAAGTCTTTGTCAGATAATCCTAACAAATGTTTAATCTTTGATGTCTGTAGTTTGTCCTTTCACCATGTGAATGGAGAAGTTCTTGGTTCTTCATATGCCGAGTGATTTTGGATTAAGTCTGACACATATTAAATATTATGTTGTGAAACTCTGGGTCTTGTTTAATCCTGCGGTGAATATGAATAGTTTTGTTTTAGTAGTCTGATTAGTCAGACTGAAAGTTTAAAACTGTAGTGGTTCCAATGTCAAGTCAGTTTTAAAAGCCTTGCAATGTTTGGATCTGCTCCATCTGCGCATCAGCTGTTGGTCAGTTTGGGATCACCAAACTGGGTGGAGATCTGTCTTTTAGTTCAATTATTTTATTTTATTAAATTTTATTTTACTGTGGTAAGAACTTTTAACATGTGCTATACCTTTTTGACAGAGTTTTAAGTATACATTATTGTTGACTATCGTTAAAAGGTTGTACAGAAGATCTCTAGAGCTTACTCATCTTGATTAATTGAAACTTAATGCCCCTTGATTAGAAACTCCCCATTTTCCTCCCCCCAACCCCACTGGCAACCACCATTCCACTCTTTGATTCTATGAATTTGATCATTTTGGATACCTCATCTAAATGGAATCATTGTCTTTCTGTGACTGGCCTATCTAACTTAGGTTCATCTATGTCCTTAAGATTCATTCATGGTGTCACATACTGCAGAATTTTCTTTTTAAAGTTTATATAATATTTCATTTTCTTTATATATCTGTCAATGGACATTTAGATTGCTTTTACATCTTGGATATTGTGAATGTTGCAATGAACATGGAAGTGCTGATAGCTCTTTGAGATTCTGATTGCAGTTCTTTTGAATAAATACCCAGAAATGGGATTTCTGGATCAGATGGTAGTTCTATTTTTTAATTTTTGAGGAAATTTAATACTATTTTCCATAGAGACTGCACTGTTTTGCATTCCCCCATCAGTGTGGAAGAGTTTCAGTTTATTCACATCCTTACCAACACTTGTCTTTATTTATTTTGACAATTTCTACTCTGACAGGTGTTAGGTCATATCGCATTGCAGTTTTGATTTGCATTTCTCTGATCAGTGACAATGAACTTTTTTCATATACTTTTTGGTCATTTGTATGGCTTCCTTGGAAAAATATCTATTCAAGTCTTTAAATGTTTTAAATGTTAAATTATTAGTCTTTTTTGCTACTAAGATGTAGGAGTCTCATATATTTTGGATATTAATCTCTTATCAGATAGATGATTTGCAAATGTTTTTTCTCATCCTGTGGGCTGCTTTTTCACTATGATTCTTTTGCTATGCTAGAAGCCTTTTAATTGAATACAGTCCCACTGGTTTGTTTTAGTTGACTGTAATTTTGGTGTCATATCCATGAAATCATTGCTAAGACCAATGTCGTAAAGCTTTCCCTCTGTTTTCTCCTAGAATTTTACAGTTTCAGGACTTACATTTAAGTCTTTAATTCATTTTGAGTTGCTCTTTGTGTGTTAGGAGAGAGTGGTTCAGTTTTCAAAATTTTATTTACTGATTAAGATCTTATCCACATGTGCACAGCTCCTGGATGAATCTAGGAGCTAACAAACAATTTTAGTTCTTTAGCCAGACATGGGGCTTCAGTTATCCTATTCTGCCCTGGACTTCTGCATCTGTACCCACCTGTGGGGCCAAGTGGTGGAAATTCTGACTAGAGGGATAAAAAATGGTAAATTCATCACTGATTTGTTGGTACTTTGAATTTTGATCTTTAGTCCCAATTAATCTGCAACTATTTACTTTTCAGAATGTCCAAAAGGTTCTGCATGCAATCTGTCCAGGTTTTATAATTGAATTCAGTGAGAGACAGCGAGGAATGTGTTTACTCCATCTTGCCCAGATTCAGAAACTCTGGCTTAGAATTTAGACACTACTTTGAAATTTTTTCCCTAAAGGGCAAGATAGGAAATATTTTAGGTTAGTGGGTCATATGATTTCTGTTGGAACTACTCAATCCTGCAGTTATAGCATGAAATCAGGTATAAACCATATATAAATGAATGGGTATGACTGTGTCCCATTAAAAATTTATTGATTAAAAACAGCTGGCTGGCCTGCAGACCATAGTTTGCCAACCTCTATTTTAGATAATGAGTGAATAATACTGAGCCAGGAGTATGGAATGACAATAGGAAATATTAAAAGGGTTTTCTCTTCACCTCACTGTGGAAATCTTGTTGGGGTGGCCAGACCCAACACCAGGTGGTAATGAAGTCTGGTGGAGTCAAAGGATTGAGAGAAGACAGTTTCAGAGAGAGAGAAGTGGGAACAGGGGGCCATTGCGATCATGGAGGCTGTGAAGGCCCTGAGTTCTGGAAGCCCACACTATTTATTGGTAATCCAACAGAGAAATAGGTGGTGAGAATGTGGGGGTCAAAAGGGCAGGTGCATGATCTACAGCTGTGATGGTTTAGCATTTATATGGAACATGTTCTGCTACTTGAGATAATGGGAATAAGCACCTAGGAGGGCTTAGAAGCAAGGAGCCAGCAAGTCGAGACACATTCCAGAGGACATTATGTCAGTCACGCAAGCCCTGCCTCAGCTTTCTTCCCAACCCTCAGCTTTTTTTGCCAACAAATCTTGTGTGGATAATGAGAACTCTCAAAGGTAACCATTTATTTTATTATGATTCATTTAAACAATGTGATCATCCTATCTTTTGCAACATACCATATTGGACATTTAAGTGGTAAGGGTTTACTTCTTGAATTATAGGCTGATTATAGTCTTTTACTCTTCCTGCCAATTGTTACTTTCTTATCATTCTTCAGAGCTACTTCTTAACTAAGATTTAGTTACCTGTCTTTTATCACTGTTGATGTTTCACAGGGATAGGGTGGGACAGCTAACTGGCTCATTATCTGAGCTGGATTCATGAGCATACATGAAGGTGGTACTGTCTCTTCGTATGTCAGCCAAGATGGCAAGCAGCAATAATACTTTAATTATAGAAGGCTGACATGTCTAACCAATTCATGTGGGCATATGAGTACAATATTTTCTATTCACAACAGGAAAGATTGCTGATATTAGTCCTGGTTAAACAGAAGCATTGTTTGTCACATTGTCCCCAGGCCATGCAAACCAACTAGAAGCACATCTTGACCAGAGAAATTTAGCCAGTCTACCAATGTGGAAACAAATGTTTGTAGGAGGTCTTTTGGGATGGTTATTTCTCAGGCTTAGACATTATCCCAATGACTCAAGTTTTTGCCCCATGGAATCATAAAAAAATGTTTTCTAAGACCCCTAAGAACCAAGTAGAATTGGCAGAGATGTGTTATCTTGATTTCAAGAAGATATCTGTAAGAAGAAGTGTTTTGCAATTTTTAATTTTATACTCCACGTTGAAGTCTGGTCAGTCTTGTACAAAACAGGCATCCCTTGAGGCTCTGTGACTTCCATCTGCCTAAGATTTAACATCTGGTAGAAGCTGATATGAGGCTATTTTCTGGAGTTCTCATTGAATTGTTTGATGAACTTCTCACCTAGCCCCACTTTCCACAATTCTCATTGAAAAACAATACATTTTGTTATAATCTTTTTTTGAGGAGCTGATAATGAGGAAATAATAAAGAAGAGAAGGAAAAAAGGGAGGAAAAAAGAATGAAGAGGGAGGAAATTAGAAACCAACACTACTTGAAAGAAGAATAGCTTAATACTTTTGTATATATGATATAATTTAATATTTACAACTGTTGACAGAAAAGCCAAATTCTGTAAAAGCATATTGAAAGAGGTTTATTCTGAGAAGAGGCAGAACAAGATGGTTGAATAGAAGCCTTCATTAATCATCATCCTGCAAGAACATCAAATTTAGCTGACCACACATAAAAGCACCTTCATAAGAACCAAAAGCCAAGTGAGCAACCACAGTACCTGGTTTTAACTTCATACCACTGAAAGGCATTGAAGAGGGTAGGAAAGACAGTCTTGAACTGCCTATGCCACCTCTTCCCTATTCCCTTGCAGCATCCATGTGGTAGAGAGAGAGAATCCAAGTGCTTGGGGGAGACAGAACACAGTGATTGTAAGACTTTTCACTAGAGCTCAGTGTTGCCCTGTCATAGTGGAAAGCAACACCAGGCAGGACTCAGCCAGCAGCCACAGAAGGAACATTCAGATCAGCCTGAGCTAGAGAAGAATCACCCATTCCAGCAGCTGGAGACTGAGTTCCACTAGGTGCTGCCACTGTGGGCTAAAGTGCCATGGAGTCCTAAACTTGGAACGTAGTCTAGGCTACAAGGACTGTAATTCCTGGGCAAGTCCTGGTGCTTTGCTGGGCATGGGTCCTGTGGATTTGTGAGGGGCATGTGAGCTAGTGAGACACCAGCTGGAGCAGTCAAGGGAGGGCTTGTACCACCCTCCCTGAACCCCAGGCAGCACAGCTCACAGCTCCAAAAGAGACTCCTTCCCTCTGCTTGAGGAGAGGGGAGGGAAGAGTAAAGAGCACTTTATCTTGCAACATGGATACCAGCTGAGCCACAATAGGACTGGGCACTGGGAGAAGTCCTGAAGCTTCATTTTAGGTCCTAGCTCTCAGATGACAGTTCTTTTTTTTTTTTTTTTTTTGAGATGGAGTCTTGCTCTGTCATCCATGCCGGAGTGCAGTGGCACTATCTAGGCTCACTGCAAGCTCTGCCTCCCAGGTTCACACCGTTCTCCTGCCTCAGCCTACCCAGTAGCTAGGACTACAGGTGCCCACCACTACACCTGGCTAATTTTTTTGTATTTTTAGTAGAGATGGGGTTTCACCATGTTAGCCAGGATGGTCTTGATCTCCTGACCTTGTGATCCACTGGTCTTGGCCTCCCAAAGTGCTGGGATTACAGGCGTGAGCCACCGTGCCCAGCCCTGGATGACATTTCTATGCACACCCTGGACCAGAAGGAATCAACTGCCTTGAAAGAAAGGACCCAGTTCTGGCAGGATTAGTCACCAGCTAACTAAAGAACCCTTAGACACTGAATAGGCAGCAGTGGTAGACAGGTAGCACTTGCTGTGGACCTTGGGTGAAACTCAGAGACATGTTGGTTTCAGGTGTAACAGCATATTCCCAGCTGTAGTTGTTATGAGGAGAGACTCCTTCTGCTTGAGAAAAGGAGAGGGAAGAGTCTGTGGGATTTTGTCTTGCAGCTTAGGTACCAGCTTAGACACAGTAGGGTAGAACACCAAGAGGGTTGTTGGAGTTCCTGATTCCAGGTCTTGACTCTAGGATGGCATTTCTGGACCTGCCCTGGGACAGAGGGAGTCCCAGGCCTGGCAGCATTCACCACAAGCTGAAGAGCCCTTGGGCCTTGAGTAAACATTGGCACTAGCCAGGCAGTACTCACAACAGGCCTGGGGCAGTGGTGGTGAAGGGGAGAGAAGAATGGGAAGGGCTTTGTCTTGTGGCCTGCGTTCCAGCTCAGCAACAGTAGAATAGTGTACCAGGTAGATTCCTAGGGTTTCTGGCTCCTGAACAGCATCTCTGGACATGCCTGGAGCTGGGGGAACTTCCTAACCTGAAGGGAAAGACACAAACCTGGCTGGCTTGCCACCTGTTGATCGTAGAACTCTAGGGCCTTGAAAAAAAACATAGGCAGTAGCCATAGTGGTTACCATGGGCCTTGAGTGAGACTCAGTACCATGCTGGCTTCAGGTCTGACCCAGCACAGCTTCAGTGGTGGTGGCCGCAGGAGTGCTTGTGCCACCCCTATCTAGCGCCAGGCTAATCAGCACAGAGACTACATTTGTTTGGGAGAAAGTAAGGGAAGAGAACAAGAATCTCTGCCTGATGATCCAGAGAATTGTCCTGGATCTTATGCAAGACCACCAAGGCAGTACCTCCATAAGTCTGCAAGAGCTACATTGTTAGTTGGTATGGGGTGCCCTCCAAGGCAGATACCTGGAAAGTATTTCCAAGAAGGGCAGGTACAAACAAACCTAGACTGCAAAGACTACAAAAGATATTTAACTCTTCAATGCCCAGACACTGACAAATATCCATAAACATCAAGACCATCTAGGAAAACATGACCTCACCAAACAAACTAAGGAAGCAGAGACCAATCCTAGAGAGACAGAGATTTGGTTTCTCAGACAGATAATACAAAATACCCCCCCCCTTTTTTTTTGAGGAAACTTAAAAATTCAAGATAATACAGAGAAGGAATTCAGAATTTTATCAGATAAATTGAAAAGAGATTGAAATAATTTTTAAAAATCAAGCAGAAAATCTGGAGTTGAAAAATGCAATTTACATACTGAAGAATGCATCAGAGTCTCTTACCAGCAGAACTGATCAAGCAGAAGAATGAATTAGTGACTTTGAAGACTGGCTATTTAAAAATACAGTCAGGGGAGAAAAAAGAAAAAGAATGAGAAAGAATGAAGCATGCCTACAACATCTAGGAAATAACCTCAAAAGGCCAAATCTACGAGTTATTCATCTTAAAGAAGATGTGTGTGTGTGGGAAGGGGGAAGGGACGGGTGTGGGGAAGGAGATTGGTATTCAAAGGGATAATAAAAGAGAACTCCCCAAACTTAAAGATACCGATTTTCAAGCATAAGAATGTTACGGAACACCAAGAAAATTTAACCCAAATAAGACTATTTCAATACACTTAGTAATCAAACTCCCAAATGTCAAGGATATAAACAAAGGATTCTAAACGCAACCAGAGAAAAGAAAGAACATACAATGGAGCTCCGAAACATCTGGCAGCAGACTTTCCAGTGGAAACCTTACAGGCCAGGAGGGAGTGCCATGACATATTTAAAATGCCAAAGGGGGAAAAAAACACAAAACTTTTGTCTTTGAATAGTATATCCAGTGAAAATATCCTTCACATGCAGAGAGATAAACAATTTACCAGACGAACAAAAGGTGAGGGATTTCATCAACACTGAACCAGGCCTACAAGAAATGCTAAAAAGAGTTCTTCAATCTGAAAGAAAAGGACATTAATGAGCAATAAGAAATCATCTGAAGGTGTAAAACTCACTGGCAATAGTAAGTATACAGAAAAACACAGAATATTATAATACCGTAATTGTATATAATCTCATCTCTTCAATTACAATAGAGTAAAAGTAATAAAAAATAAGTACAACATTTCAAGACATTCAATAAGATATAAATAGAAACAACAAAGTTAAAAAGCAGGGGGACAAAGTTAAAATGTAGTTTGTATTAGTTTTCTCTTCGCTTGTTTGTGTAATCAATATTAAGTTGTCATGACTTTAATGGGTTATATTATTCACAAGCTGCATGGTAACCTCAAATCAAAAAACATACAATGGATACACCAAAAATAAAAAGCAAGAAATTAAAACATACTATTGAAAAAATCACCTTCACTAAAAAGAAAAAAGAAGGAAAGAGAGAAGATCACAAAACACCAGAAAAATAAACCAAAATGGCTGGAGTATGTCCCTACTTAGCAATAATGAGATTGAATGTAAATGAACTAAATGCTCCAATAAAAAGACATAGACTGGTTAAATGGATGAAAAAGCAAGACCCAATTACCTGTTGTAGTGAAGTGAAACACACTTCAGCTATGAAAATACTCCATGCCAGTGGAAACCAAAAAAGGGTGGGAATAGCTATGCTAATATTAGAGAAAATAGATTTCAAGACAAAAACTATAAAAAGAAAGAAGGTCTTTATATAATGATAAAGGGGTGGATTCAGCAGGAGAACATAACAGTTGTAAACATGTATGCACCAACACTGGAGCACCAGAGATATAAAGCAGATATTACTAGACCTAAAGAGAGAGACCTCTGTACAATAATAGCTGGACACTTCACCACCCCACTTTTAGAATTGTACAGGTCATTCAGACAGAAAATCAACAAAAACATTGGACTTAATCTGAACTAAAGACTAAATGGACCTAATATTTATAGAACATTTCATTCAATGGCTGCAGCATACACAGTCTTCTCAACATATGGATCATTCTCAAGGATAGATCATATGTTAGGGCATAAAACAAGCCTTAAAAAATTAGAAAAAACCAGCCTGGCCAACATGGTGAAACCCTGTCTCTACTAAAAACACAAAAATAATAATAATAATAATAAAAATAAAAATAAAAACAAAAGTTAGCTGGGTGTGGTGGCACGTGCCTGTAATCCCAGCCACTCAGGAGGCTGGGGCACAAGAATTGCTTGAAACAGGAGGACAGAAGTTGCAACAAGCCAAGATTGCACCACTGCACTCCAGCCTGGGTGACAGAGTGAGACTCTGTCTCTCTCTCTCTCTCTCTCACACACACACACATATATATATACACACATATATGTGTATATATATGTGTGTGTGTGTGTATATAATATATAAATATATACAAAAAATATAAAATATATGTGTGTGTGTGTGTGTATGTGTGTGTGTGTGTGTGTGTGTGTGTATATATATCTATCTATCTATATATATATAAAGTATTCTCTGGCCACAATGGAATAAAACTAGAAATAAATAACAGGGAATTTTGAAATTATACGAACACCTGGAAATTAAACAATATGCTCCTGAGTGACCAGTGGGTCAGTGAAGAAATTAAGAAGGAAACTGAAAAATTTCCTGAAACGAATGATACTGGAAACATACCACAATCTATGATATATAGTGAAAGCAGTACTAAGAGGAAAGTTTATAGCTATAAGTACCTACATCAAAAAAATTGAAAAACTTCAAAGAAACAACATAACAGTACATATTACAGAACTAGAAAAGCAAGAGCATGCAAGCCTAAAATTAGTAGAAGGAAAGAAATAATAAAGATCAGAGCAGAAGTAAATAAAATTGAAAGGAAAAGAACAATACATAAGATCAATGAAATAAAAACTTGTGTTTTAAAAAGATAAATAAAATTGATAAAAACCTTTAGACTAACAAAAAAATGAGAGAAGACCTAATAAATCAGAGATGAAAAATAAGACATTACAACTGATACCACAGAAATTGAATGGATCATTAGAGTCTACTATGAGCAATTATATGCCAATAAATTGGAAAACCTGGAATAAATGGGTAAATTCCTAGACACAACCTACTAAGATTGAACCACAAAGAAATCCAAAACCTGAATAGATCAATAATAAGTGACAAAATTGAAGTTGTAATAAAAAGTCTCCCAGCAACAAAAAGAAAAAACAAATGCCCAGTACCTGGCATTTCTGAGAGCTTCACTGCTGAATTCTGAATTTTGCCAAGCATTTAGAGAAGAACTAATGCCAATTCTACTCAAACTGTTGCAAAAAAACATGGAAGGGAATATTTCTTTTTTTTTTTTTTTTTTTTTTTTTTGAGACGGAGTCTTCCTCTGTTGCCCAGGCTGGAGTGCAGTGGCCGGATCTCAGCTCACTGCAAGCTCCGCCTCCCAGGTTTACGCCATTCTCCTGCCTCAGCCTCCCGAGTAGCTGGGACTACAGACACCCGCCACCTCGCCCGGCTAGTTTTTTTTTGTATTTTTAGTAGAGACGGGGTTTCACCGTGTTAGCCAGGATGGTATCGATCTCCTGACCTTGTGATCCACCCGTCTCAGCCTCCCAAAGTGCTGGGATTACAGGCTTGAGCCACCGCGCCCGGCTTGGAAGGGAATATTTCAAAACTTGTTATATGATACCAGTATTACCCTAATACCAAAATTAGAACAACACATCAAAAAACAAAAACAAAACACACACACACACACACACACACACACACACACACACACCCTACAGCTCCGTGTTTCTGATGGACATTGATGTAAAAATTCTCAATAACATATTAGCAAACTGAACTCAACAATACATTAAAAAGATCACAATTTTCAAGTGGGACTCATCCCAGGGAAGCAGGGATAGTTAAACATATGCAGATCAATTATTGTGATACATTGTATCAAAAAAATGAAGGACAAAAATCATATGATCATTTCAACTGATGTTGAAAAAGCATTTGACAAAATTCGGCATCGCTTTATGATTAAAAACTCTCAAATAACTGAGTGAAGAAAGAACATACCTCAAAATAAAAAAAGTTATATATGACAGTACGGAGCTATACTGAATGGGGTATCATACTGAATGGGGAAAAACTGAAAACCTTTCTTATAAGATCTAGAACATGACAAGGATGCCCAATCTCACCACTGCTATTCAAAATGGTACTAGAAGTCCTAGCTAGAGCAATCAGACAAGAGTAAGAAAGGACATCCATATTGAAAGGAAAAAGTCAAATTATCCTTGTTTGTAGATTATATGGTTTTATATTTAGAAAACCCTAAGGACTTCACTAAAAAGCTATTTTAACAGTAAAATTCAGTAAAGTTGCAGGATATAAAATCAATACACAGAATTAGTAGAATTTCTAACAATCTTAAGAAATAATCCTGTGTACAATAGGTACAAATAAAACAAAATACCTAGGAATTCACTTAACCAAAGGAGTGAAAGATGTCTACAGCCAAAACTATAAAATGCTGAAGAAATTGAAGAGGACTCAAAAGTTGGAAAGGTATTGTATGTTCATGGATTGGAAGAATCAGTATTGTTAAAATGTCCATACTACCCAAAGCAATCTACAGATTCAATGCAATCCCTATGAAAATGCCAATAACATTCTTTATAGAAATAGAAAAAAAATTCTAAAATGTATATGAAACCACAGAATATTCAGAATAACCAAAGCTACTCTGAGCAAAAAGAACAAAACTGGAGGAATCACATCACATGACTTCAAGTTACACTACAAAGCTATAGTAGTAAACAAAATAGCATGGTAATGGCATAAAAAACAGACAGATGGAGCAATGGAACATAGTAGAGAATCCAGAAACAAATCCATACATCTACAGTGAACTCATTTTTGACAAAGTTGCCTAATCATTAGGGAAAGGGTAGTCTCTTCAATAAATGGTGCTAGAAAAATTGGATATCTGTGTGCAGAAGAATGAAACTAGACCCCTATTTTGTTCCATACACAAAAATCAAATCAAAATGAAGTAAAGACTTAAATCTAATACCTCAAACTATGAAACTACTACAAGAAAACATAGGGAAAACTCTCCAGAACACTGAAGTGGGCACTTTTTTTTTTTTTTTTTTTTGAGACGGAGTCTCACTCTGTCACCCAGGCTGTCAATTTCGGCTCACTGCAACATCTGCCTCCTGGGTTCAAGCAATTCTCCTGCCTCAGCCTCCCAAGTAGCTGTGACTACAGGGACATGCCACCATGCGTGGCTAATTTTTTGTATTTTAGTAGAGATGGGGTTTCACTGTGTTGCCCAGGCTGGTCTGGAACTCCTGAGCTCAGGCAATCCGCCTGCCTTGGCCTCCCAAAGTGCTGGGATTACAGGTGTGAGCCATCACAACTGGCTGGGCAAATATTTTTTGAGTAATATCTTGCAAGCATAGGTAAACAAAGCAAAAACGGGCTAATGGGATCACATCAAGTTAAAAAGCTTCTGTGTGGGAAAGGAAACCATCCACAAAGTGAAGAGAAAACCCACAGAATGGGAGAAAATGTCTGTAAATTATCCATCTGACAAGGGATTAATAACCAGAATATATAAGGAGCTCAAACAGCTCTATAGGAAAAAAAATCTAATAATAAACCAATCTAAAGATGAACAAAAGATCTGAACAGTCATTTCTCAAAAGATGACACTAATGGCAAACAGGCATTTAAAAAAGTGCTCAATATCACTGATCATCTGAGAAATGCAAATCAAAACTACAATGATATGTCACCCCAGTTAAAATGGGTTTAATCCAAAAGACAGACAATAACAAACGCCGGTGAGATGTGGATAAAAGGGAACCCTCACACACTGTTGGTGGAAAAGTAAATTAACCACTATGAAGAACAGTTTGGAGGTTCCTCCAAAAATGGAAAGTAGAGCTACCACATGAAATCCATAAAAGCTACCACATATATCCCACTGCTGGGCATATACGGTGAAGAAATGAAATCAGTACACTAAAGGGATATCTGTACTCCCACATTTATTGCAGCACTATTTACAATAGCTAACATTTGGAAGCAACCTAACTGTCCATGAACGGGATGAATGGATAAAGAAAATGTGACATATATACACAACGGAGTACTATTTAGCCATAAAAAAGAATACTATCCTGTCATTTGCAACAACATGGATGGAACTGGAAGTCATTATGTTAAGTGAAATAAGCCATGCAAAGAAAGGCAAACTTTGCATGTTCTGACTTATTTTTTGGAGCTAAAACTTAAAATTTAGCTAAAATTAAAACAATTGAACTTAGAGAGTAGAAGGGTCATTACCAGAGGCAGGAAAGGTATTTAGGGGAAGAGGGAACGTTTAAAAATATAGTTTGATTGAGTATACTACAAGGCTACAGTAACCAAAGCAGCATGGTCATGGTACCAAAACAGATATATAGACCAATGGAGCAGAACAGAGGCCTCAGAAATAATGCTACACATCCACAACAATCTGATCTTTGACAAACCTCACAAAAAGAATGGGGAAAGGATTTCCTATTTAATAAATGATGTTGGGAAAACTGGCTAGCCATATGCAGAAAACTGAAACTGGACCCCTTCCTTACACCTTATAAAAAAATTAACTGAAGATAGATTAAAGACTTAAGCATAGGACCTAAAACCATAAAATCCCTAGAAGAAAATCTAGGCAATACCATTCAGGACATAGGCACGGGCAAAGACTTCATGACTAAAACACCAAAAGTAATGGCAACAAAAGCCAAAATTGACAAATGGAATGTAATTAAAGAACCTCTGCACAGCAAAAGAAGCTATCATCAGAGTGAACAGGAAACCTACTGAATAGGAGAAAATTTTTGCAATCTATCCATCTGACAAAGGGCTAATATCCAGAATATACAAAGAACTTAAACAAATTTACAAGGAAAAAATAAACCCATCAAAAAGTGGGTGAAGGAAATGAACAGACACTTCTCAAAATAAGATATTTATGCACCCAACAAACACATGAAAAAAAGTTTATCATCATTGGTCATTAGAGAAATGCAAATCAAAACCACAATGAGATACCATGTCATGCCAGTTAGAATGGACATCATTAAAAAGTCAGGTGCTGTAGAGGATGGGGAGAAACAGGAATACAACAGATGCTGTAGAGGATGGGGAGAAATAGGAATGCTTTTAAACTTTTGGTGGGAGTGTAAATTAGTTCAACCATTGTCGATGCAGTGTAGCAATTCCTCAAGGATCTGGAACCACAAATACCATTTGACCCACAAACCTATTACTGGGTATATATACCCAAAGGATTATAAATCATTTTACTATAAAGGCGCATACACAAGTATGTTTATTGGAGCACTGTTCACAATAGCAAAGACTTGGAACCAACCCAAATGCCCATCAGTGATAGACTGGATAAAGAAAATGTGGCGCATATACACCATGCAATACTATACAGCCATAAAAAGGATGAGTTCATGTCCTTTGCAGGGATATGGATGAAGCTGGAAACCATCATTCTCAGCAAACTAACACAGGAACAGAAAACCAAACACGGCATGTTCTCACTCATAAGTGGGGGTTGAACAATGAGAACACAGGGAGGGTAACATCACACACCAGGGCCTGTGAGGGGGTGGGGGGCTAGGGGAGGGATAGCATTAGGAGAAATATCTGATGTGGATGACGGGTTGATGGGTGCAGCAAACTGCCATGGCATGTGTATACCTATGTAACAAACCTGCATGTTCTGCACATGTATCCCAGAAATTAAAGTATAATTTAAAAAAATGGATCACAGAGACAAATATAAAAATAAAATTGTACAACTTCTAGAAGAAGGAAAAAATATAGTTTGATTGTGTAAGTTCTAGTATGTGACAGCACAACAGGGTGACTACAGTCAACAATCATTTATTGTACATTTTAAAATAACTGAGTTTAATGGGATCATTTGTAACATAAAGGAAAAATACTTGAGGTGATGGAAATCCCACTTACCCTGATGTGATAATTTGACGTTATATTACTCTATCAACATATCATGTAACTCACAAATATGTATACCTACTATGTTCCTACACAATTTAAAAATAAAAAACTTTACAGAAAATTCAACCCTTTTCTTATCTCCAGGAATACCTTGCCAGAGGTGCTTGTGGCTCTGGCATTTATTCCAAGATAATTTTGCCATCTCACCTTTATTATTATTTTAGCATTACTCTAGTATATTGACTTTGGAACAAAGTACTTCATTCTATTTATAGCATTCTGTTTTTTATTAGTGGTATTTCCATTTATAAAATCTAGTAATTCTTGATTGCTAAAAATGTAAAATCCTAGAAAACGTAGCATTTCTACACATGATGTTAACATTGTTCTCAGAGTTGTTGGCCAAATGTATTAGACCATTTTCATGCTGCTGATAAAGATGTACCTGAGACTGGGTAATTTATAAAGAAAAAGGTTTACTGGACTCATAGTTTCACGTGACTAGGGGGGCCTCACAATCATGGTGGAAGGGGAAAGGCACATCTTACATAGCGGCAGACAAGATAGAATGAGAGCCAAGCGAAAGGGAAACTCCTTATAAAACCATCAGATATCATGAGACTTATTTACTACCATGAGAGCAGTATGGGGGAACCACCCCCATGATACAATTTATCTCCCACCGTGTTCCTCCGACAACATGTCGGAATTATGGGAGCTATAATTCAAGATGAGATTTGTGTGGGGTCACAGGCAAACCATATCATTCCACTCCAGCCCCTCCCAAATCTCATGTCCTCGTATTTCAAAACAAATCAAGCCTCCCTAACAGTCCCCCGAAGTCTTAACCCATTTTAGCATTAACTCAAAAGTCCACAGTCCAAAGTCTCATCTGAGACAAGGCAAGTCCCTTCTACCTATGAGCCTATAAAATCAAAAGCAAGTTAGTTCCTTCTTAGATACAATGAAGGTACAAGTGTTGGATAAATGGGAGAAACTGGCCAAAATGAAGGGGCTAAAGGCCCCATGCAAGCCTGTGATCCAATGGGGCAGTCAAATCTTAAAGCTCCAAAATAATTTCCTTTGACTTCATGTCTCAGATCCAGGTTATACTGATGTAAGAGGTGGGTTCCCATGGTCTTGGACAGCTCTGCCCCTGTGGCTTTGCAGGGTACAGCTTCCCTCCTGGCTGCTTTTGCAGGATGGCATTGAGTGTCTGTGGCTTTTCCAGGTGCACAGTGCAAGCTATAAGTGGACTTACCATTCTGGCATCTGGAGGATGGTGACCCACTTCTCACAGCTCCACTAGGCAGTAGTGGCCCAGTGAAGACGCAGTGTGGGGGATCCAACCCCACATTTCCCTTCCACCCTGCCCTAGCAGATGTTCTCCATAAGGGCCCTGCCCCTGTAGCACACTTCTGCCTGGGCATTCAGGCATTTCTGTACATCCTCTGAAATCTAGGTGGAGGTTTCTAAACCTCAATTCTTGACTTCTGTTCACCTACAAGCTCAATACCATGTGGAAGCTGCCTTCTTGAGGCTTGTATGCTTTGAAGCCATGGCCTGAGCTGTTCCTTGGCCCCTTTTAGCCATGGCTAGAACAGCTGGGACACAGTCTCCCTAGGCTTCACCGGTCCACGAAACCATATTTTCCTCCTAGGCCTCCAGGCCTATGATGCGAGGGGTTGCTGCAAAGTTCTCTGACATGCCCTGGAGACATTTTCCCTATGGTTTTGGTGATTAACATTTGACTCCATGTTACTTATGCAAATTTCCACAGCCATCTTGGATTTCTCCTCAGAAAATGGATTTTTCTTTTCTACTTCATCATCAGGCCCACACATTTTCCAAACTCGTATGCTCTGTTTCCTTTTTAAAACTGAATACTTTTAACAGCACCCAAGTCACCTTTTGAATGCTTTGCTGATTAGAAATGTCTTCTGCCAGATACCTTAAATCATCTCTGACAAGTTTGGAGTTCCACAAATCTCTAGGGCAGGAGCAAAATGCCACCAGTCTCTTTGCTAAAACATGGCAAGAGTCACCTTTACTCCAGTTCCCAAGTTCCTCATCTCCATCTGAGAGCATCTCAGCCTGAATTTCATTGTTCATATCATTATCAGCATTTTGGGCAAAACCATTTAACAAGTCTCAGGAAGCTCCAAACTTTCCCACATCTTTCTGTCTTCTGAGCCCTCCCAGTCTCTGGGAAGTTCCAAACTTTCCCAGGTTTTTCTGTCTTCTTCTGAGCTCTCCAAACAATTCCAATCTCTGCCTGTTACCAGTTTCAAAGTCGCTTCCACATTTTCAGATATCTTTACAGCAGCACCCCATTACCCGGTACCAATTTAATGTATTAGTCCATTTTCATTCATGCTGCTTATAAAGACATACCTGAGACTGGGTAATTTATAAAGAAAACAAGGTTAATGGACTGAGTTCCATATGGCTGGGGAGGCCTCACAATCATGGCAGAAGGTGGAAGGCACATTTTACATGGGGGCAGACGAGAGAATAAGAGCCAAGCAAAAAGGAAAACCCTGTATAACCATCAGATCTCTTGAGATTTACTACTATGAGAACAGTATGGGGGAACTACCCCTATGATTCAATTATCTCCCACCGAGTCCCTTCCACAACACATGGGAATTATGGAAGCTACAATTCAAGATGAGATTTGGGTGGGGACACAGCCCAACCATATCAGCAAGGTTCATTTGATGAATCTGATCTTTCTGAAACAGATGATTCCGATGATTCAGATGATTCTGATGTTCTGTTTAGAAATAACTCTAAGGACAATTTTTATGTTTTATTTTTACATTGAAAATCAGCCAGATTTGCTTCAGTGTGTTTATGTAAAATTAAATGACTGCTGGCAGTGAGCTGTACTTTTGTTTTTCTAAACAAGAAAAGGGTTAAAAAAAGAGGTTTATTCTGAACCAATATGAATTACTATGGCTTGGGGTTACACAGTTTCAAGAGGTCCTGAGGAAGTGCACCTGAGGTGATCAGATACAGTTTCATTTTATACATGTAAACCAAAAGTAAAATTTAAAGGCCCCCTTCAACCATCTGAATGAACTCCATTCTTGGCCAGGGCACTCTAAAATTTAATGTGAAAGACTGGTTAAGTCCATGATGGGAACTGGGGATTGGACATGCCTCATTATACCCCTCCAGCATTAACATCAACACAAACCTTAAGTCTCATAAGAAATATTTACTGTTTATTCTCTAAAGCCTGCTACTTGGAGGTTTCATCTGCATGATAAAACCTAGGTCTCCATAACCCCTTGGCATAAACCAGACATTCCTTTCTACTATAACTCTTTCAACCAATTGCCAATCAGAATATGTTTTAATCTACCTATGACCTAGAAGCCTCTGCTTTGAGTTGTCCTGCACTTCCAGATGAAACCAATGTGAATCTTACATGTATTGATGTGTATGTCTCCCTAAATTGTATAAAAGCAAGCTGTACCCTGGCCACTTTGGGTACATGTCATCAGAATCTCCTGAGGCTGTGCTATGGGCACATCCTTAACCTTGGCAAGATAAACTTTCTAAGTTGATTGAGACTACTCTCACATCTTTGGTTTACATACATTTCAAGGAGACAGGTATTATAGGTAAAATAATAAGTCAATACATGGAAGCTATACATTGGTTTGAATGGAAAAGGCAGGGCATTTCAAAGCAAGGTCTTACAAGTTATAGGTGGGAATCCTTCAGTTGACAATTGGTTGAGAGAGTTGAGTTATCTAAAGACTTGCAGTCAGCAGAAAAGTGTGCTTGATTTGAGTTAATGGGACTATAGGGTCCTTTGGCCCTCTGAACATTTGCTGAAAATCACTGACATGAGATAGATTGATTAAATAAATTTGTATGCCTTTTTTTTTTTCCCTATTAATGTGTACAAGCCTTCAGAATGAAAACACCACCTGTCAATGAGGTTCAAAAGCTTATATATCATCCTGAAGTTACAGAATAAATGCAAGCTCAGATCATGGCCCAAAACAGGTTTTAGCGGCAAGAAGAGTTGTGGGAAGGAGAAAGGAAGAGGCTTGGCTAGCAAAGGTGGCCTTGTTATGTAGATGAATCCTTACAGGCAGCAGCCCTCAGAACAGATGGTGAATGTCTCTTTTCAGACATTGAAAGGTGTCAGACTCAATCTCCCCTAGATCTAGGAAAGGCCTAGTAAGGGAAGTCATGGCTACATTAATGGAGATTCTTTACAGATGCAAATTTCCCTCACAAAAGACAGGTTTGCAAGCCCATTTCAGTCTGTTGGCCTTGAGGCAACCATTTGAAAATGAATAATCAGGAACAAATAATCAAAAGAATAATCAGGGTCTTTATTTGTGGTGTGATGTTACATCAGAGTCAGATTGCGAAGTAAGTAAGATTGGGTTCATAAAAAAAAACCTATCTAATGAGATTTTTATGGTTTGTAAGGTATAGTCCTCTAGGCTCCTTCAATGGGAATCTGGGCAAGAGAAAACAAGCCTGAGTTTCCTTCTTACAACCACTCAGTAGAATATGGAAGATTTAATTTGCTTACAAGTGCAACGATCCCCATAGTAGAACCTGGTCTACTACCTTAGTGGTCAGGAGCTTGGATTCTGCTGCCAGACTGCCAGGATTTGAACCTTGCCTCCCCTACTCACTACCTGTGTTACTTTGGACAAGTTACTTAACTAATTTGTGCCTCATTTTATTTATCTGGAAAATAGAGAAAATAATGGTGCCTACCTCAAAGGACTGTTGTAATGTAGCAGGACGAACCGCAGACAAAACCTCTTAGACACCGAGTTGTAAAAGGAAGGGCTTTATTCAGCTGGGAGGATCGGCAAGCTACTGCCTTAAAATCCGAGCTCTCTGAGTGTACAATTTCTGTCCCTTTTAAGGGCTCACAACACTAAAGATTTCACATGAAAGGGTCGTGATTGATGTGAGCAAGCAGGGGGTACGTGACAGGGGCTCCATGTACCAGTGGTCAGAGTGAAACAGAACAGGGCAGGGAGTTTCACAGTGCTCTTCTATACAATGTCAGCAACATCAGTTTCTAAGTCATGAGTTGATTTTTAACTACTGGATTTAGGCCAGGCAGACCCAGGCCTGGTTCCATGCCTGACGCTGGGCTGCGTGTCCTTGGTTTTACTTCATTGTTTTTTCTTAAAACACGTACTGCGCATAAAACAATATAGAACAATATGAGAGGGTCTCTCTCTTTCCTCATTAAGGGTTGATTTGGTATCAGTAAAACATTGGGTACAGTGCCTGGCATGTAGTAGACACTATTTAAGTTTTAGCTACACTAAAAAAAAAAAAAAAAAGAAATGCCCGAGGATACTCATGGGCAGCATTCAGGGCTGTTTCAACCAAGAAGGATACGCCTAGATAGGCAAAGAGCTTGTCATAAGGTGGATAGAGTCAGGATATATAAATCTCGTTTATAGTCATTTGGTGGGAATTTGAAGGGGAAAATGTGGAACACATGATGTATGATTTCTTAATAAATTATCTTCCAGAAAAATTCCTGCTAGGGAAATCAGACCAGGTTCCTGGGGTGGGGCTATATTGGGTCTCTAGTGAGCCATGTTAATGAGCCATGTATAGCGTTAAGGCCATGTTGGTATCCAGGAGCCCGATAATGCTCTATGCTATAGCTTAATAGTGGATTTCAGCACAAATAGGGGATCATATTTCCCCTTTCAGTGTACTACAGGTAAGAGGAAGTTGAAAAGTGACAATCATGGTATGGTAAAATAAGACAAAATATTTGATCTTTGTTCCCAAAAGCTCTTATTAAAACCCCTAATTTCCTGAGCAATAAGGGAGATAGGAGCGCCTTCTGTTATTCACAATAAGTCCATTTCAACTGTACCTGAATTTATGCTAATGAATAAATTAGCATTTATTCATTATTTATTCAGCTCCTGGTAGGCTTCTAATTAGCTTCCGGATGGGGTTGGTCACCAGGAAGAACAAAAATTGATTTGAAGCTTGGAAGTTTCAGCCCCACCTCCTCACCTCTAGGAAGGGGAGAGGGTCTGGGTAATGAGCTCAATCAACAATGGCCAACGTTTTAATTATGCCTACATAATGAAACTTCCATAAAGTCCTTTAAATAGTGAGGTCTGGGGCGCTTCCAGGTAGGTGAAGACGTTGAAATTCTGAAAGAATGGTATAGCTGGAAAGGACGTGGAAGCACTGTGCCTGCCTCCCCATACCTTGCCCTGTGCATCTCTTCCATTTGATTGTTCCTGAGTGTTTCTTTATAATAAAGGGGTAATAATAAAGTGCTTACCTGAGTTCTGTGAGTCATTACAGCATATTATCACACCTGAGAGGAAGGTTGTGGGAACCCTCAAACTTAGAGTTGACTGAGCAGAAATATGAGTTGCAGTCTGGCATGATTGAGCTCTTAATTCATGGGGTCTGAACTAACCCCAGGAGTTGATATCAGAACTGAATTGTTAGATGCTCAGTTGGAGTCGGAGAATTAGAATTGTTTGGTGTGGGAAAACTTCCACATATTTGGTGTTAGAACATGTCACATGGCCAAATGAGAAATATCCACAGTGCTAAGATGAGCCGGATCTGTGCTCAGGAGGGGAACTATATTTGGCCAGAACGTGGGTTTCTTGGGAGCTTCAGAGAGAGGTACAATTGCCCAAAGGAGGTGCTTGGATATTATAATATAGATGTAAGGAGGGGAATCAATGTTATTTGACATTTATGTAAGAAAAGCCTGAGGATTCTCAGACTAAGTCAGAAGTGACTTCCAGACTGAGTTTTTCATGACTGCATTGATTATTAATTTTTAAATTCATTTATTCAATAAAGATATATTGATTTTCTGTTATGATTTTCTGTTATGTGCTAAGCATTTGAAATATAGCAGTGAGAAGTCCTCTTCTTGAGATAGGCTATTATTTAGTTAAAGAGAAAAGACATTGAACCAGTAATTAAATAAATGAAGCGCTGATGAGAGCTAAAGACTACTGTTGTATTTTTTAAAATTTGCTATGCCAGAAACTCTCAGGAATATGTAAGAGGGAGACTAAATTTAGAATTAAAAAACCTTCTAGAATTACTTAACTACCCTGCACTTTCTTTCCTCCAAGAAGGCATGACATTCTTTAACTAATACAACTCATACAAAAAAACATGGAAGAGGATAGAGATAAGGAAGTTTAAAATTCTTATTAGAGATACATGATGCCCTGAGATAGGCCATAATTCCCCAGTTTCTAATGGAGTACCTTGTGGTAGTGACATCCCTATTCAGGATGTTCCTGTGAGGAAAGTGTTCCTCTTCAATAAAATGAGATGATAAAGAGTAATGATGCATAATCTACTTCTAGTATATACTTTGAATATCACATAGTACTACTATGTAGTATATTATTAAAATAGAGTATATGATTTTCTGAACAGAACACAAAGCATTGTCTGTTTTAGGAATTGGCCTGTCTTCAGGATCCATTCCCTTATTTCAATCATTCTTAAATTTCATCCAAGGACTGTTGGTTTTCTACCTTCATTTCATAATCCCTATAAATTGTTTCCTATTAGCAAGTATTTACTCCATTCTTCAAATTTGACTAAAACAACAAAAATAAGTACTCACAGCATACTGCAGTAGGCCATCTCTGATTTCTGTAGTGTTTCAACCATTGATCTCCCTTGAAACAGATGACCTGAGATCAGAAAAGAGAGGTGCTCATTATTTATGCAGGCAGTTGGTGATTTAACACATCTTTAACTCTTAAAACTACCCTTCCAAAACTTGTACATCTCTGAGGAGACGTTTCTGGTGATGGAACCCCCATTTTAACTAAAGCTTTTGTTGAAATCAGAGGGGCAGGACTATAACTGCCCAGCCAAATTCTTAATTCGATGCAAAATACAAGTAGGTTGGGTTCTTCCGCCTGAGCCTGTAGAAAACTCTACATACCATGTCTTCATTTAATGAAATTGGTCTTCTCCTTGAATGCAGTTTTTAAGCTACTGAATTCTGCACCTGCAGCAATTTCTGGCTTATTTTCAAGACAGTCCCAGGGAATCGCAAATTATAGAGCTCTATGCCTTGCACAAAAGCTTAACAACATGGCCCCATATAGTCTTTGCATTAAACACATCAGAAATTAAGGGAAATTAAACACACCAGAAATTAAGGGAAATGAAGATAAACAGCAAATATTAAAATTTGGTTGCACTCAGCATGTATGAAAGTAGGGGTTGTACAGTCATTTGCTTAGTGTTTCCATGGCCCAAATAAGCCTACTTTTAGTTATTTCCTGCAGCTTTCTAAAATCCTGACACTGCATCAGGAGTAATGAGCCTCTATTTTTTAAAAATTGTGTTTATCCATATTAAATCCAATAATGAAATCTCTGCAAATAATTCAGACAGCAGTGCTGTCAATCACTGTTTTTTCAAGTTTTTTTCAAGTAAAGTTTTTTCAAGAACGAATTGTCCTGTGAGATGGTGCAGCAGGCTTTGTAGAAAGTTGAACATTTGTATGATCTCTAGCCAAATTTCCAGTGTCTGCCTAGATTTATAGCTTTCAATCTCATTGAAGTTTTGTACTCTCATATGACACTATTTGTATTCATATCTATTCACTGATGACATATCAGTTAGTAAGTACAGAAATATAAGTAATGTTAGAAAATCACAGCCAGGCACGATGACTCATGCCTATAATCCTGTACTTTGGGAGGCCGAGGTGGGTGAATCACCTGAGGTTAGGAGTTGGAGATCATCCTGGCCAACATGGTGAAACCCCATCTCTACTAAAAATACAAAAATTAACTGGGCATGGTGGTGGGCAGGAGAATCGCTTGAACCCTGGAGGCGGAGATTGCAGTGAGCTGAGACCGCGCCATTGCACTCTAGCCTGGGCAACAAGAGCAAAACTCTGTCTCCAAAAAAAAAAAAAAAAAAAGAAAAAAAAAAAAAGAAAAAAAAAGAAAATCACTATCTTGTAACCCCCAGGGGAATAACATTAATAGATACTAAAACTAATGGGCAAAGGTGCAAAGGTTTTGGGGAACAGGAAATTGACATGGTCTTAAAGTATCACCCTATAGATTACTTGCTATTTACAAAAGGAAAAATGAAGCTTTGGAGACATGTGCTCATGATCATCTTAACCAGGTGACTAACTTAGCATCCCTAATTGGCTTTATGTGTCTCTTGATTCCAATGCCATGAGAAGTACACAGTATCACCTCTGAAATATTCTTGCAAAAAATGTTTAAGATGAATCTGTTAATGAAGCATCAGACAAATCCATTATGTGGGGTATTCTACAAGACCACTGACCTGGCCTCTTCTAAAAAATTAATGTCATACAAAATGAAAGTGAGTGAGGGGACTATTCTATATTAAAAGAGACTCAAGAAAAAACAACTGAAGACCTTCTTTGAATCTCATTTAGATCGTAGGTCAGAAAAAACCCCCAGCTTTAAAAGTTGTTTTTAGGACAATTGGTGAAATTTGAATATGGTCAGTTTCTCTTTGTTTCTGTCTGTTATTATTACGTTAGTAGGTATGAGAGTCACATTGTGGTTGTGTTGGTACATTCCCTTAATTTTAATTTTAGATAATGCTCAGGTAAGGGGTAAAGAGAAATGATATCTGGAATTTACTTACAAAAGTATCAGCAAAATAAAAGCATTGAGTAAGCTCACAAGGAAGTGAGCAAGAGAAGATGGACACACACTGCTAATAATGTTAAGAATTGATGAAACTAGATGGAGAGGCTGTGGGTGTCCACATGCTGTTCTTCCAACTCCTCTGTGCCTTTGAAAATGTTCAAAATAAAAAGTTGGGAGAAAATCTGGTTATTGAATCTAAATGTACACAAGAATCTCCTAGATGTCAGAAACCGAGTTAAATAATATTTTTAAATTCATTGGAATCATATTAAATATAAAAACCTCTCTTATATTTGAACCATCATAGAACATTTTATGTGGATGACACATTCAGTCGTACTTACAGATTGCCAGAGCTCTTGAAGTAACTCACACCCAGCTCTCTTGGGGATCCGCCTAGGGAGGGAGCTCTCTGTTCTACAGAGAATTGCTTCCTGGTAATCAAAGTTAGTCTGATAGATCTCTGTGCCTAATGTAAAGCTACTTTTCATTTCATAAATAAAAATTATACTAGGTGCAGCTTCTTTGGAAGATAATGTTCATTCTTGGGCTTTAACAATGATTGTATCTGCCTTGCTGGAATGGTGGCTCCGTCTGACTGCTGTCCTATAAGCATTTCTAGTTCCATGGAGAAGAACACATTTTCCTTAAGGCTGTCTCAAAATTAGTTTATCTTTCTATGAATATTCTGTTTGCTCTCAGTTGACAAATTTCTAGATCTCTTACTCTATTGGCAGCACATTTTACTTTGTTTCGTAACCACTTCCTGAGTCCCTGTTCTGTGCACTATTCTAAGCATATGACTGTAAATATAGTAACTTTTTAAATAAAATTGTGACTTTGAAAAGGGAAGTTCATATTAAGTATGCTCACAAATTCAGAATATAACAAGAAAAAGGCCTGAAATATAAAGTACTTAAAATATATTTTACTGGCAGGGCATGGTGGCTCACGCCTGTAATCCCAGCACTTTTGGAGGACGAGGTGGGCGTATCACGAGGTCAGCCTGGCCAATATGGTGAAACCCCGTCTCTACTAAAAATACAAAAATTAGCCAGGGGTGGTGGCACGTGCCTGTAGTCCCAGCTACTCGGGAGGCTGATGCAGAAGAATCTCTTGAACCCAGGAGGCGGAGGTTACAGTGAGCTGAGATTGCGCCACTGCACTCCAGCCTGGGTGATATGGCAAGAGTCCAAAAAAAAAAAAAAAAGATTTTATATATACACATAAATATATATACACATACACATATACATATGCATATACATATACATATATATCATAACTAAAAACCCTTTATTGTAAAATTAAACAGACACAAATAATTGTATAAAATGAATATATAACATGAATTATAAGGCAAATGGCTTTGTAGCTATCACCCAAATTAAAAAATAGAACTTTGTTAGTCATCTTCGAAGACCCCGCAACTTTGTATTTGTAATTCCCCATTCTCTTTCCACTTTTCCTAAAAGTAACCACTATCCTGACTGTAATCACTATTCTTCACTCTTTATCACCAAAGTGTGCAACCTTGAATACTCTGGTTTCCTCCCTCCCTTTCTTCTTTTCATATATATATAATATATGCATATATGTGTATATATGTATGTATATATGTACACACACACACACACACAATTTTAGTGCCCATGTAGCGAAGAATAGTTCCTTTATAGTCTCTTTAATGTACAGGTTTTCCTTCCATCTTCCCTTTCTCCCTTGCAATTTATTGTTGAAAAAACCGAGATCTTTGATCCGAGTTTCCCCCAGTCTGGATTATATGTTGCATTCTCAACATATGGCTTAGCATATTCCTCTGTCCCCTTTATTTCCTATATATTTGTATCTGGATATAAAAACTTAGATAAGAATATTTTTGTGAAACCATTTCATAGGTGGTGTGTGTCCTTTACTGCTGATGTTAGTAGCCATTGCCACTGAAAGGTTAGATCCAGTAATTCATTAAGATTGCCATGTGATGATACTCTAATTCTTTCTCTCTCTGTCGTTTGAAATCTTCTATAAGAAACTTAAGCTCATCTACTGTTTGGCTACTCTTCTGTATAGCTATAATTGAAAAGACAAGATAAATGTATTTTATTCTTTACCAATTTTAAAATAATAAGCTGGTCACTATCATCTTACACTGCTGATCAATTAGGGTACCGCTTTTAAGAAATACTATTATGAACTTATGGTTTAGACATTAGTATGTAGTTGTAATCCTTATTAAGACTTAATTTGACTGTCTTTGTCTGAGAGGCCTCCTTAATCTGGCCTCTGGAGCTTTCTTGCTCTCTGGTAGGACATGTTCTGGCTTATCTTGTACATTTCTTGTTCCTGTAATCAGCCATTTGCCAAGGATCACTGACGTCTTTTAGTGGAAATGGTTTCTGAAGACCATAAGCTAGGAGCTACTGGTGTATACTGCTACTGGGTTGGACATTGTTTTTTTTTTAGGCCTGCAGTTGACAGTATTTAGGAGGAAATATGTTACCTAAAAATCTACAAAGATATTTTATACTGAGAAATAATACTTAAAAGTCAAACTTATAATACAGGATTTCTTTTTAATATATTCTGTCTTACATGTGAATCTTCTTCTTCCACATCAGGAATCCCGATTCTCAAATACATGGGATGATTAAAATATCGTATAATTATTCACTTATATTATGCCACATTACTTATGCAACAGGCTCAGAATTATACATGAATACTACCACCATTAATATAAAAACAGTTAATATTTCTTTATGCACATGCTCTTCTCATTCTTCCCCATTAAAAAAAAGTTACAGAATCTCTTTATTGTCATAGCATATAGCTGTGGAATACTATATTATACTTGTTAACATTACTGAGTCTTAGTTTTTACTTTTCTATTTAATGCTCATTACCCATACTTTTGTCAGTTTTTCTTTAATCATTTTGGTTATCTGAAACTTGTTGTCTAGTAGTTTCTGCAGGAAAATAATGTGAAAATATTCCCTAAGTTACTGCATGTTGATATTTGTTTCATGTCATATTTACATGTCAGTTTGATTGGGTATAAAACCCTTGCTTTACATTTACTTTTTTGATATCTTAAATGCTGGTTTATTTCGCTTTGGTGTAAAGCATTGCTGTTGAAAAGTCTGGTAAAAATGTAATTTCTTTGTAAATGATGTGGCTTTTTTGCTTTGATACTCAAAGTTTATCTTTTCTTAAATCCCATTAATTTTACTACACTATTTCTTTGTGTTGGTAATTTCTAGTTCTAATTCTTCAGGTATACTACATGTTTCAGGACTTGCTTTCAGTGTGTAGTTTTGAGTTTTTTAATTACAGAATTTAAAAAATCAAATCATGTTTTTTGGTATTCTGTTTTCTCAATTTGATTTCCTCTTTGGACATTCATATTTATGTATGAGCTTTAACAGTGATTGTGTCTACCGTGCTGGAATGGTGGCTCCTCTACCGACTTTTCAATATTTGTTACTTATTCTTAAGTTATTTTTATCTGTTTCTTCATAGTTTTTCTTAAAAAATTCTATTTTGTAGAGCAGTTTTAGGTTCATAGCAAATTGAGCATAACGTACAGAGAGGTTTCATACATCCCCTGTCTTCTCCTCCACATATACCTCCCCCAACTATTGACATCCCCCACCAGAGTGGTGCGTTTGTTATAACCTACATTGACACATCATCATTGTCCAAAGTCTATAGTTTACATCAGGATTCACTCTGGGTGTTGTACATCCTCTGAGTTTGGAGAAATGTGTAATGACATGTGTCCACCCTTACAGTATCAGACAGAAGAGTTTCACTGCGCTAAAGATCCTTCATGTTTTGCCATTTTTGGGGAAGCCTTTGGAACCACTAGCAACAACTCATCTTTTACTGTCTTTATAGTTTTACCTTCTCCAGAATATCATATATTTGGAATCATGCAGTATGTAGCTTTTTTAGATTGGCTGTTTTAACTCAGTAATATGCATTCACATCTCTTTTTATGTCTTTTAATGACTTAAAAGCTCATTTCCTTTGTACTGAAAATATTCTGTTGTCTGAACGTACCACAGTTTATTCATTCACCTACTGGAAGGCATCTCAGTTGCTTCCAAGTTGAGGCATTTATGAATAAAGCTATGAACAAAGGAGTATGATTGCTGGATTCTGTGGTGAGCATGTTTAGTTTTGTAAGAAACTGAGCAGCTGTCTTCCAAAGTGGTTGTGCTATTTTGCATTTCCACCAGCAATAAATGAGAGTTCTTGCTGTTCAACAACCTCGCCAGCATTTGGGATTGTCAGTGTTTTGGATTTTTCTCACTCTAATAGCTGTGTGGTGGTATTGCATTGTTTTGACTTCATATCTTTTTGAGAGCTTGTTTGGAATTTCTAGTAGGGAAGTACAACTACTCATATACCCTTGACCAAAGAATGGTCCTCCTCTATTGAGGAAGGTCATCCTCTTTTCAGCCCAATCAACTCTGGCCATCAATGGGGTGATAGATGTTGCAGCCAGATTGCCCTCAAATCCCTTTATACGTCTGTGATTTTTAAAATTTCTCTCCCTTTTACCTTCTGCATCTTTTATGTCTACTTTCTATTCTTCTTTCTAAAGGTTTAATGTTCTTTTCTGAAATTATTCTTTTATTTCCATTTCTTTTCTGAATTCTATCATCTCGTTTTACTTTTTCCCATTCTGATTCTTATTGATCTTTATGACTTCTATCATTTTTTTTCTAAAGAATTCAGCTCATTTTGAAATATTAGATTCTATTTTTCATGTATTTTTGAGCATGCCTTTATGGCATGCATTTATTTTAGCAATTCAAGCAATGTGATCTAGAAAAAGTCTTACTCTCTGTGAGCCTCAGTTTTCCCAGTTATAAAATGGTGAGAATAATTCTTAATTCATTTATGATCAACTCCAAATGCCTGACCAAATTTTAAAGTTATGGAGATGTGTAAAGCACTCTACATGTATAACATATTATTTTTACGTCTGCAATTTCAAAAGTGTATTAACTGTCTTCCTGACAATCAACATTCCTTATGTCTCACTTGGCAAATCCTCAGTTGGTGCTTCCTGGTCATATTGACCTTAGTGCTACAGATTGTGTATGTTCATTTTCCCTTTTTCTTATATTAACTTAGTATAGCATTAGCCTCATGTCTTTTCTGTTGATTTTTTTTTAAATGAAATTTGTTTTCTTACCCTTTAGAAGGAGGAGTTAAGATAACTTTTATAACTTTACACTCTAAAGCAAATTCTTCTGTTTTGTGTAGTATTTAAAAAGTGGCCATTTACTTTCCTTGATCTCCTGGTTCTGTTCTCATCCCCATTTTTTAAAAGATGTATTTATTTAAATGTTCTCATCCCCTCTTTTTTTTTAATGGAGGGATGAGAATGGAGCTTTTTCCTTTTTCTCTGATAGTCTCATGTTTCTCAATTTTGATTTTATTCCCAACACTTCATCCTTAGTGTTGGGCTTCAGCCGGGAAAGGAGCTTTGGAGATTAGTTTTGACAGTTCATGGGGGAACAGACTGTTCCAGTCTCTGCAGAAATTACTGGACTCACCCACCCCTGGATGATGCAAAACCCACCCAGTTTCAGCTATGATTCTCACACTGTTCCTCTGAAATTTCCAGTGAATTCTTGTTGGCTGTTTTTGGGCCCTTAGGGCTGTAGGATGCCTCCTTGATCCCCAATCCTTTCCCTGGCACACAGGCTGTGCCTCTCTTATAGCTAGTGAAGGTTTGTCCACATCTGTGTGTATTTTGGAATGGGTGAGGATATCTTGTCACCTCAGTTTGTTGAAGATGTTGCACATCTGGTTTTGTCTTCTAGTTGTCTGTTTATTTATTTTTTTTTTTTGTGGAATTTAAATAAATTCAAAAACGATGCTGCCACTGCTTCCATCTTCATTGTATAAAATTTTATGATGTTTAAGAATATTTAATGAGGCCAGGCATGGTGGCTCATGCCTGTAATTCCAGCAATTTGGGAGGCCATGGTGGGTGGATCACTTGAGGTCAGGAGTTTGGGACCAGCCTGGCCAATACGGTGAAACCCCATCTCCACTGAAAATATAAAAATTAGTTGGGTGTGGTGGCACATGCCTGTAGTCCCAGCTACTTGAGAGGCTGAGGTAGGAGGATGGCTTGAACCTGGGAGGCAGAGGTTGCACTGAGCTGAGATCTCGCCACTGCACTACAGCCTGGGTGACTGAGCAAGACTCAGTCTCAAAAAAAAAAAAAAAAAAAAAAAAAAATATATATATATATATATATACACACACACACATATATTTATAATAGCACATAGTTGAGTCATTCATGGAACTAAACTAGTTTCAACCAACAGATGGTTTTGTAATAAGTATTTTTGTAATATATGAGTACTTAGAAATTGGCTTTAAGTAGGACTGATTTACCTAGCACAGTTGTCTATGGTCTCATAAAACTGGCTTAGTTTCATGAAATACTTTGTTTTCTCTCTAGTCAGTCCTTCAACCTCTAGTGCCTTATATTTTTTCAAAGAAGTAAGTGTGGCAATTGTCTGTCTAGGAGCATAGACATCGATGCCCCACAGTTACAGTAATCCTCCTATCCAAAATCATGAACCATACTTTATTTTCCAATTCTCTTAACTTCTGTGGTATAATTTTGCTTCTTAAACCCTTCTAACACTACTTTTAGTTTGCTATGTGTAAATATTCTTTGGATGTAAAAACAATATTGAATTCTAAACTTTTGCTCTCTTTTGAAGGTCTCTGTTGAGCTTTTGACATCTTAGTGTCAATGTAGGAGAAAATTCTAGGGGTTGATGAAATGTTAAAAGTAAGAGAATAAAAACATAGTAAGTTGGAAAAATTAGCTGAAAGTCATACTTTTAAATACACATTTTTCTAGCTCAGATATTATGAAAGAAGTCCAAGAGCACTCTTTATGTCGTTTGCCCATCCTACTTTTCTTTGTGTGCCCCTAGGGCTCAGATTTTGTTTGGTCTCTAATTTTGTTCTCTACATAAAAGGGACCAAGTCTCATTGGAGGTATTTGACTTCCTGCCTTAGGGTGGGAAAACAAATCAAGATATTTGATTACAATTTCAATTATCCTGTTATCAGGAGGCAAGAATACTTTCAAAAACAAGAGGGGCAGTAAAAAACAAAAAGTGAATAAGTCTGCTTTAGGGACTTCCTGGCCAGGCGTAGTGGCTCATGCCAGTAATCCCAACATTTTGGGAGGCCAATGTGGGAGGATCGCTTGAGGCCAGTAGTTTGAAACCAGCCTGGGCAACATGACAAGAGCCCATCTCTATTTAAGAAGGAAAAGAAAAAGGAGACTACAAGCATCAAATAATAATAACAATACTTATACATTTGCATCTGCATAAAGTCATGAATTAATAATACTACAAGTAAGACAGGTCACTATTAGGTATATGAATGGTAGTTATTCTCTACCATAAACTTGTATGTACTTGGTTATTTAAAACTTTCACTGAATTTATAGCAGAAGTAATATTGTATGTTGGTATTCTGGTTCTTCTATTAATCTATTTTAACAAAGTATAGATATACTTTTATTTGTGTAAGCAAGAAAAAATTTCTGTACAAAGCAGGAACTCTGTTAAGAACAGGGAGTACTGATTAGCTCTGGTGATCATCTACAATAACCTAGTAAATGGGTGAAAAATTAATCAGGCCTGTTGATGAAGAAGATGGAGATTTTTAAATTTTTGTCTACAGTAAGTAAATCAGCCTAATCTAAAGAAATTAGCTGTTCATAGAGATTAAGCTCTAGATCAAGCCTGTCCAACCCGCTGCCCGGGACGGCTTTGAATGTGGCCCACAAAAATTCATAAACTTTCTTAAAACATTATGAGACTTTTTTGCAATTTTTTGTAAAGCCCATCAGCTATCTTTAGTGTTAGTGTAGTTTATGTGTGGCTCAAGACAATTCTTCTTCTTCTTCTAGGAAAGCCAGAAGTTTAGATCTGCCCTAGATGCCCTAGATGGCTCCAGTAATTATACTAAAAAGGTCTGGTAAGAAATATACACTCTTTTATTATTATTATTATACTTTAAGTTCTAGGGTACATGTGCACAACGTGTAAGTTTGTTCGATATGCATACATGTGCCATGTTGGTGTGCTACACCCATTCACTTGTCATTTACATTACGTATATCTCCTAATGCTATCCCTCCCCTCTCCCCCCACCCCCCAACAGGCCCCGGTATGTGATGTTCCCCTTCCTGTGTCCAAGTGTTCTCATTGTTCAACTCCCACCTATGAGTGAGAACATGCAGTGTTTGGTTTTCTGTCCTTGTGATAGTTTGCTGAGAATGATGGTTTCCAGCTTCATCCATGTCCCTACAAAGGACATGAACTCACCCTTTTTTATGGCTGCATAGTATTCCGTGGTGTATATGTACCACATTTTCTTAATCCAGTCTATCATTGATGGACATTTGGGTTGGTTCCAAGTCTTTGCTATTGTGAATAGTGCTGCAATAAACATACGTGTGCATGTGTCTTTATAGCAGCATGATTTATAATCCTTTGGGTATATACCCAGTAATGGGATGGCTGGGTCAAATGGTATTTCTAGTTCTAGATCTTTGAGGAATCACCACACTGTTTTCCACAATGGTTGAACTAGTTTACAGTCCCACCAACAGTGTAAAAGTGTTCCTATTTCTCCACATCCTGTCCAGTACCTGTTGTTTCCTGGCTTTTTAATGATCGCCATTCTAACTGGTGTGAGATGGTATCTCATTGTGGTTTTGATTTGCATTTCTCTGATGGCCAGTGATGATGAGCATTTTTTCATGTGTCTGTTGGCTGCATAAATGTCTTTTTTTTTTGTTTTTGTTTTTTTTTTTGAGACGGAGTCTCGCTCTGTTGCCCAGGCTGGAGTGCAGTGGCTGGATCTCAGCTCACTGCAAGCTCCGCCTCCCAGGTTTACCCCATTCTCCTGCCTCAGCCTCCTGAGTAGCTGGGACTACAGGCGCCTGCCACCTCACCCGGCTAGTTTTTTGTGTTTTTTAGTAGAGACGGGGTTTCACTGTGTTCGTCAGGATGGTCTCCATCTCCTGATCTCGTGATCCACCCGTCTCAGCCTCCCAAAGTGCTGGGATTACAGGCTTGAGCCACCGTGCCCGGCAAATGTGTTCTTTTGAGAAGTGTCTGTTCATATCCTTTGCCCACTTTTCGATGGGGTTGTTTTTTTCTTGTAAATTTGTTTGAGTTCTTTGTATATTCTGGATATTAGTCCTTTGTCAGATGAGTAGATTGCAAAAACTTTCTCCCATTCTGTAGGTTGCCTGTTCACTCTGATGGTAGTTTCTTTTGCTGTGCAGGAGCTCTTTAGTTTAATTAGAAATATATACTGTTAAGGCTGGGCGTGGTGGCTCACACATGTAATCCCAGCACTTTGGGAGGCTGAGGCAGGTGGATCGCCTGAGTCCAGGAGCTCAAAGACCAGCCTGGCCAACATGGTGAAACTCTGTCTCTATTAAAAAGACAAAAATTAGCCGGGTGTGATGGCGGGCGGCTGTAATCCCAGCTACTCGGGAGACTGAGGCCGGAGAATCACTTGAACCTGGGAGGTGGAGGTTGCACTGAGCCGAGATCACGCCACTGCACTCCAGCCTGGGTGACAGAGTGAGACTCCATAATAACAACAACAACAGTAACAACGATAAAAGAAATATATACTCTTAAAATAATGTCAGGAGACTAGGCCCGTATATCATAGTGACAGTCAATAGATCAGGGACCAGACATTCCAAAAATTAAAAAATATATAATTTTCAAAAAAGATGTCAATTTTCATAAACTTGTAAGCTAAAACATTTATTATATAAATGGATTCATCCCATGATGCTCAGTGTCATCTGTTTGAATCACCATAGCCTTTATAATCACACCCAAGATACGGACCCAGGGTCCCGTAGCCAATAATTCAGAATCTGCACCTTTGACTTGTGTGAGACCATTATTCTTCCTCTGGGTCTGGCAAGATCAACAGAACTCTAAGAACAACCAAAAATAGGAGACTAGCAATGTGTCAAAATAAGCCTAAAAATAAGAAACACAGTTGAATCCGTTTTAGAATTTTGATAACCAGCTTTAATGTAAAGGTATTAAGTTTTGTACTTACTCTTTTTGTACATGAATTGCTGTTTAACGTGCTCAATATATTCAGAAGAATCAACCATACTAAATTTGTAATTACGGTTAAAAGTATTTGAGGGGATTTAATTAATGAAATTTGTAATCAGTGTCTGAGCAAAAATTGGTTTTCAAAGCTTTTATCAGATATATGAATTTAATAAATTGAACTTTAAACCAAATACCATAATAGTATATATTTCTCTCCTTGAATAAAAACCCCTTTGTCGTAATTGTTGTTGGTTCTCTAGAAAGAAGATGTTAAACTTAAAACCAACATCTACTCATAACATTTAACTTGTTTTTCAAATCCTTTTTCTTCTGGTTTTAAGAGGCTTTAGCAGTGAAATCCAACCAGCATTATGACTCATCACACTGTGACTCCTTATCGTGTCCACCACCATTCCTTGGTTATGTAATTTCAGTCACTGCTGAAATGAAAGCAGAGGACCTCAAGCACAGTGAACAAGTTGGCTGTGCAGGAGCAGAATTGTCTTTTTCCATATTAGACTTGCAAAATTGCCCCTCTACTTTGTTCATAGGGTCTTAGATAATGGCCTGAAGCCAAAAGAAAAGCATAAAATGAAACTTTTGAAATATTGGTCATGTATATTTGTTGTTTTATCTTTCTTTGCCCCTTCTTTTGGGGTAACTCTTCTTTCTTCTATTTCATCCGTGTGCTTCTTGTGGGAGCTACACTTATAGCTCCTTACTTCTCCCCTCCAGGAGTGGGCCTGTGTCATGTGAGGCACCACAGTTGTGCACCCTCTTGGTCACAAAAATTCATTGAAGGAGGGAGGGCTGCTATGCACAGTGAAGTTGTAGGAGAAGTTTTTCTCCTAATCCCCAACCTCCACGTGGTCTTGATGATTGAAAAGTGTGATCCTGGATGATGACAATGTGCACGATCTCTGACTCATGCAGAAGCCGATCCATGGTGGAATAAGGGTGATGCAGACAGAGAAGTAAGGTGAGGGCTGGAGAAGCAGGATGCTGTCAGTATTTCAGTCTCTGCTCCTAGCTCCTGAACTCTCAGGAACTGTCCTGGTTCTTCTAGCACTATTCCAGTTTGGGGAGTGTGCTAGCTGTTATGTCTCGTATCTAAATCCACCCATCCCATCCTATTTTGTCCTACTTTGTGATAACAGATCCGGACTTTTCAGAATAGATTTTTTCTTTGCCGGGTGGCTTGATGTTAGTCTCTGCCAATAGGTGGTGCTAAAGGGAGATATCAAGATTGGGGAAGGAAAAAGGGGCTTTTCTTCTCCCTCTTCTTGTTGCCCTTCTAACAACAATATAGGGTGGATGCTGTTATTCCCACTGTGTGCATGGGAAAGTAAATCTAAGAACAATGAAATAAGTTGCTCATGATCACACAATAGTAAATGGTGAAGGATTCTTTAACCCAAATATGCCTGACATTGTTTAGCTTTTTGCCATTTAGCTGTACTGTTTCCATGGGCAATAAAAGCTTACTGGGAAGATTTTTATTTGTATATATTGTATACAAATGTATTGTATTACTCGTATATATTGTCCATTGCACCCTAAGTGGGTGGTGTGCTAGAGCTGACTTGTATAAGTTCATAGGAGACACTTTTCCATACCTTTTCCCAGTTTTGACCAGTGATGTATTGTTGGTAGCTTGAAATTAGCTGGAGCAGGAGTATTTATACTTTGTAAACGGGCAAACACTACAAATCAGTTTTCTTCTCTGTAAAACTGGCTGTTAAGATATACCAACACACCACTGCTTCAAACTCTTGGATTTTTTAATGTACTTAAATATATGGATCAATTATTTTTTCCCCACTCATTTTGCTTTTTTTGCAAATTGAATAGTTTTTATCATTTTTGATTCAATACTTGAAAACTCTTACAGAATAAATTGTGTGAATTCGCATGGTATTCTTTTTTTTTTTTTTTATTTTTTTGAGACGGAGTCTTGCTGTGTCTCCTGGGCTGGAGTGCAGTGGCCAGATCTCAGCTCACTGCAAGCTCCGCCTCCCGGGTTTTACGCCATTCTCCTGCCTCAGCCTCCGGAGTCGCTGGGACTACAGGCGCCCGCCACCTCGCCCGGCTAGTTTTTTTTGTATTTTTTAGTAGAGACGGGGTTTCACCTTGTTAGCCAGGATGGTCTCGATCTCCTGACCTCATGATCCGCCCGTCTCGGCCTCCCAAAGTGCTGGGATTACAGGCTTGAGCCACCGCGCCCGGCCTCGCATGGTATTCTTATAGATGAGCCAATTTTTTTTAAGGAAAATAAAGTCAAAATATTCATCAAGAGCCATATTTTCTCTCTAAGTACAGTTTCATTACTATTACTTGTTTTGATTCAATTATAAATCATTCTTACTAGTTATATATGAATTTTATATCATTTTTCCTTAGGTTTGTTAGATAAATTCAGATTTATCTGGATTGCTGTTGCTATCCTTTCTCTTTTTTGCTTTAAGTATGTATGTATATACTTATTTTTAGTGACTAGGATTACATTTACTTTTCCTCACTAATTATTATTTAAGCTTATTAAGTATATAGTTCATACTTTCTCTAATGAGGCTCATGTTCACTCTGGCATTCTTTATTGGCTTATTATATGTTTTGTTTGAGGATTGATTTATTGTCAGGAAAGAAGTCCTATGCTCATAATGGACATCAAGGAGTAAACCTTCTGCAACTCCTTAAATGCCAAAGCTAGACAATAATCTGAGTGAGACAGTTTGTTATTTACAGCACAGCAAGAGCATCAACAAGGCAGTACCAGTTTCTTTGGCACCAAATCCCACAGGCCACGCAACGAGCCCAGTGGGCAGTGGTTGGTGTTGCAGGAGATGAACACAGAGCCAAGGACTCAGCACCTTTTATAGCAAGCAGGAAGTGAGCCAGATCCTTCTCCCACTTGGGGAGCACCAAGACACAACATAATCACATTGTGGTTGCCTTGACTACTTTATTTGCCTGTGATTAACTATGGAAACTGCTTAACATTAGAGGACAGCGAGGCCTTGGCACGGTAGGCAAGGACATGAAGAGACTCTCAGGGCCCATGGTAGACTGCCTTTCTCAACAGTCTACCCATTGGCCTTATATATTCTGGCCAAACTCAAATTTTTCACATTAGAGATACTATCAACAAAATATTGGTCAGCAGGATGAGGCCCATCTGCTGTATTGGCCTTAGCCATATACTTAGCATCCCTTAGCTCAGCCTACTTAATAAGCCCCAGCGGGGACAAGTAGGTCTCATTTCAGATAACCTTTTAGCTCCGTTTCCTATGACATAGAGTGTTCTGTATGACTCACGTTAATCCAAACACAACACAGGGTGTAGGTGACTATGCACACTCTTCCATATTCAGCAAGGATGCAGTCTAAGGGTGGTCTCTTATCCATTATGATCCATACAAGGGAGTTTGGATTGGCCTGCTGATCTTCTAGGGTTTGTGTTGTTTCAATTAGCTATAGTAACTGAGTTTATGGATGGGTTCCTGTTTACTGCCTCTCTGAAATTCACTACTAGGGAATAGTATCTATACTGCTGTATGGAATGAGAAGTCAGTATGTTCCTGGTATAGCAGCCCTCTTTATTCTGTGTCTTCATAAAATAAATGTAGAGCAAGGGGTGGTGTCAGTGCCAATAATTACAGAAGAAAATAAATGGGACAAAAATTAACCTCTTTCTCCAGTGGCAGATGTTCCATGGTCTACTCTCCTTCACATGTAAACATATGACTCATAAAGGCACGGGTCACTCCAATTCAGGATTTGTTCTTTAACTTGACTGGGATCACCGTTACATGGGTTTGGTTAAGCCTAATGGGCACTGTCACGAAGTAGTTACAGACTGGATTGCCGTATGTGGCATAACCCAAAGTTGCTTGGGCCTTAGGAGACGCATGTGAGTTCTTATCAGTCATATTGAAATGAGGTGTGACAGTCCATGTGTTTGTCATTTGGGAGAGAAGAGGTCCACATTTGGAGTTGTTGACAAAAGTGTCAAACACAGCAAAAAAATTATTGGATAGTTATGCCCACGTGAATTTTTCTGTTCTCATAGCATGTAGAAGATGACAATAAATCCAGCAGTGGGTCATATTGGTAGCACAGCTGCTGCTTGACTCAAGAAGACCATATGATTGTTTTGCCAGGTGGGGCTAGATCTAGGGGACAAGTGGGGGACATTAAATGTTCTTTCCTCTCAACATTTCTCAGGGTCTAAGATATTCCCTCCTTAGGTGCCAGAGTTGTTTTTCTTTCCTCCCTCACAGTCACACAGTTTGTCTTACTGAAATAGCTGCAAATTCTTCCTTTGCTCAGTCCAGTGGGTTGGGTGTCACTGGGGCTGGGGAAATGTAATAGAACTTGTAATGACCCGTGATGTCCCTATCATTGTCCAAGTGGGCCAATGGAGGGGTAATGTAGGGTTTACACATTCTGTCAGCTGCTTATGCTCAGAGTCTGTGAGCTGTCATACCCAATAACTGAAACCAGGTGTAGTTCAGGCAACAGGTTGGAATCACCTACTTCATATTGTTTAATTGCCACCTTAAAATAAAACTTATTGGGCCCCCAGACACTAGAATCAATGAGAAAAAAGAAGTTGGGTATTCTCAGAATCACAGATATGGAGATCTGGTCTCTGCATTCCACTTCCTGTCTTCCCTTTAGTCCTGATTTTCCTAAGCAATAATTTCAAAGGGCTTATTTCTTTGTCAGAAACAGCTGCACTTAATGTCCTTCCTGTCTAAGTTGTTGTTTACAATGCTGACAACATATTCTGTCAAGCAATCTTTTTCAGTCAACTATTTAAATGTCTGTTTTATCTCTTGATGATGCCAGCAGCCTCAGGATTGTAAGGGTCTCAAATGTGTATGGAATACCACGTCCATTTGCCCACTCTTAGGTGCCTTTTGCTGTGAGGATGCCATTGTCTTATTGTGAATATCTTGGCTCTCCCAAAACATGGCATAGCTTTGTCTCCAATGCCACTCTGGTGTGGCCATAGCTGGAAAACTGTCAATGGGCTATTATACACCAGTGGAGGCAGTGAGTTAGCAGCAGAGTAACTGTGAGTCTATTGCAATGAGTGGACAGGGGCCTTGAGCTATGTACCCTCACTGGGGTGTAAGACTTTTGATCTTCTTGGGGACAGAGAGACCGGACTCATCCCGAGTCTTCCTTCTCTTAAAACTCTATCAAATCAGACTTCAGGAGTGCAGGCTCAGGCAGTGGAGGTACTGAAGGAATAGGTGGTTCTAAGGAAGTCACCCTACTTTTTGACTTCCTCTAGAAGAGTAATTTTGATCTCCATGGAGGAAGTCACTCTATACAGGCCTTTTTCACTTCATTGGCCTTGTGGGAGGTCGCCATATGTGGGCTACAGCATAGTCATTAAACAGAAATCCAAAGTAGGAAGCCTTATTGTAGAATAAGATTCTTTCTCAGCTGGGCACGGTGGCTCATGCCTGTAATCCCAGCACTTTGGGAGGCCAACGCGGGCAAATCACGAGGTCAGGAGATCGAGACCATCCTGGCTAACATGGTGAAACCCCATCTCTACTAAAAATACAAAAAAATCGGCCAGGTGTGGTGGCGGGTGCCTGTAGTCCCAGCTGCTTGGGAGGCTGAGGCAGGAGAATGGCATGAACCCGGGAGGTGAAGCTTGCAGTGAGCTGAGATTGCGCCTGGGCAGCAGAGCGAGACTCTGTCTCAAAAAACAAAAAGAAACAAACAAAAAAGAATAAGATTCTTTCTCAACTGAGTAGTCTCCAGAGGCTGGAGGCATGGGGTCAAGTATGAGCTGGTCTAGTTGCTGCCATTTATCTTCTAAGAGCATAATCTCTTTTGCTTCCTCATCACACAGATGTGCTAGCTGTGTCTCTAACAGATCCTCAGTCCACTGATCAAACTGGCCTTAGATTTCCCTCCTCTCCTTTTTGCTGGAGGTGGATATCTTAGTAATCTGTACTGGGGCGTGATGCACGCTAGAGCTTGTTCTAGTTTCAGATGTTAAAACAGGGAGCAGTTGTGCTTTTCTCCCTGACAGTCCAGGGCGCTTTCCTAGGCCACTGTTCCATAGGAGATCAAGAACATCATGGTACTCTTTGGGCAGCTTGTTTTGATACTACCACTCAGCCTCTATTCAGTGACTCAACTCCTGTTTGTTAATGAATAAAAAAGGAGTGGGATTGTTTATTCTCCCCACCTCTTGGCCCGTCACTTGGATGAGAGCATTTGCTACTGGCTTCTTGGGAGTTTTCTCATGCACCTGAGCCTGGCCCATAAGGCCCTTGCCTTTTTTTTTTTTTTTTTTAGAATATCATTGTCTGTCTTGACACCCAACTTGCTATTTGAGAAGAGCTCCAACCTCATAGAAGATAGCAAAGCCATCACTCCATAAATCCAAGAATAGACAAGACACTGTGGATCAGAGAAAGACAACTTATTACTCACAGTAGAGCAAACAGCAGGCACATCAACATGGTAGTGCCAGGTTCCCCATCTCTGAGTCTCATAGGGCATCGTGATGGGCCCACACAAGGGCTAGGCATGCAGTAGATTGTGACACAAGAGGAACATGGGTCAAAGGCTCAGCACCTTTCGTAGGAAGCAGCAAAAAATCAGTTTCCCTCCTTTCATGAGCTCGTGATCTCACAGTGGTCATACTCTGGTCACCCTGACCTACTTGATTGCCTGTGTGACTAGTTAGAGTGATTGCTTTGGGGATAGTCAGGCCTTGCAGTTCAGCACACTTAGCAAGACTGCTTGGGGCACTCAGGGCCCACAGCACGTTGCCTGTCCCTAACACTTACACATCCATATTTTTGAAAACATGGAATTATTGACCATTGAAAAAAATATCAAATTTTAGAAGGCTTTTTGTATAACATATATAGAGAGTGAATCTGTATGTGATTGTCCCCAGACCAGGTACCAAGAGCAGCACCCATATTGATGAGCAGGTAGGACAGAGTAGGTAAGAGTTGTTCTTAAAAGGAGATCTTACTATCTTTTTTTATATTGTCTTACCGTCTTTCCCACTTGCTGGATGACAAATGTGGAAAAGTTATCTGAATTTTTTTTTAATCCTAGGGAGCTTAGAGGCCTTGTTACAGTTATGCCATTGCTTACTTGGACTATTGCAATATCACTTGGCTAACGTTTTTCGAGACCTGCTGCACACAAACTCTGGTTTTATTTTCCCTAGGCACTTCTTTCAGCCACTCTCCCATAGGTTGATTTCCTGTTGTCTTCAAGAGAACCATCCCAAACCTGAACCTTCAGTGTCCTCTATGAAGCTAATCAACAACTCTAGCTTCTCTTTAGAACAACAAGAGAGAAACATTCATTATTCCCAATAGGTTTCTATTTCAGTTTATTGAATTAACTAGAAATTAATTGCACTTACCTTGTTTTCACTTCCTCAAATTATAATTACCGTCCAAGGCCCAGCACAGGCTTCACTTTGTGAGCATTTCCACAACTAACATGAAAACTCACTTTTCTAAGTTACTCTCTAGCTGACGCTTAGCATAACTTTGCAACTCTATCACCCCACTTACCAAGTAAATGGCAGAGTTCCTGCAGATTGTGTATTCTGTTTACCAATGAACCATCTAAGTGTGTATTCACTGTTGAATGGATATTTTTCCTTTAAATATTGGAAGAGTTTCTGATGAAATTATCATAGTTATTTCTTGGTGATGTCAATTTCGTTTAAAAACAAAAGCAAATTCTATCTCACTTTAAGTCGGGTATGTTAGGACAATTTTTGACCTTTGATTTAGTGGATTTGCATATGTTAATTCTCTCTAGGATTGCTGCCTTACAGCACCTTAAATTTTCCCCACATATCTTCTCTGAGGATTAAATTCCCAGTCATTCCAAACTAGGTTCATCTATTCTTTAATGATTTAATTATGTCATACTCATTCTTGCTTTAGGAGTGACTCTCAAAACTAATAGGTACAGCAAAAAGGAAAGGAGATGAGCTGTGGGAAGAACTCCAAAACTGACTTTTTTTTTTTTTGAGACAGAGTCTCACTCTGTTGCCCGGATTGGAGTGCAGTGGTGTGGCCTTGGCTCACTGCAAGCTCCACCTCCCAGGTTCAAGCGATTCTCTTGCCTCAGCCTCCCGAGTAGCTGGGACTACAGGGGCCCACCACCATGCCCAGCTAATTTTTATATTTTTGTATTTTTATTTTGTATTTTTTTAGTAGAGACAGGCTTTCACCACGTTGGCCAGGCTGGTCTCGAATGCCTGACCTTGTGATCTGCCTGTCTCAGCCTCCCAAAGTGCTGGGCTTACAGGCATGAGCCACTGTGCCCGGCCCCAAAACTGAATTGAATGTCGCTAAATTAAGATTGTATATTGCAATAGCTACATGAGTAGTGACTATCATGCTGTGCAATAACCCTGCCTCATTGATTACTTGGACCAAACAGTGTTTTTGAAAAAATATGTTCAGTATAAACTCCTTATGTGCATTTTTTTCATGAAATGCAAAAAAAGAATATTTTTTCTTTTGTCAAGATTAGGTACCCATAAATGTTTACTTCAGAGAGAGAAAAATAGCTTGTTCATGGAGTTCAGAGTTGTCTGATCCCTCAGGAGCCCTGACATTTTTTTATAAATGATCTTCCAATGCCCTAATGTCTCTAGGACAACAGTAAAAAATATAGACTCTGCATCACCGACAAATCAAAAAATATTTATAGATACTCTGTCCCCACACAGGAGAGAAGCAAAAGGCTATCTGTGGAGATTAAGATTTACTAAAGTGAAGATGAGGAGTGGAGTGGCAAGGAAAGAGATCCTGCCAGTTTGCAATATCTCAGGGAACAAGAATAGGCACCTGCGTGGAGTGCTGAGGGGAGGTGGGGTAAGGGCTGGGGAGTATTTCATGGCAACTTCTAAGACATTTCTAGCCCCAGAAGAGGCTGGAATGATCAGAAGAGGGTGAATTGGCTGAAATCAGGTCATCCTTCCTTAAATGTTATAGTACCAATACTATTACATTAATATAAGTTAAATGTTAAAACTGAACTAATTTATATAAATGTCATAACTTACATGAATGCCTCTGACCTCAAGGTGTCAAAGTATTTAAGCAACAAGTAAAGCATGACCATTGACCAATCAGGTCCCTGCTTATGGTGCAGTCAGGTGTTAAGCTTGGAGTTTTGGGATCCTAGAGATGTCAGAGTAGTTGCAAGAGAGGGGAATGGGGATACTTAGAGGGTAGTGGACAGTGGCTCTTTATTAACTTTCATCAGTACATTTCAATATATTATAACACCATACAACTGTACTAGTGTACACTGGCTGAATATTAATAATGTCTGAATCCAAAATTCTCCAGGATTTTTTTTTTTTAGGTGAAACGAGCCCAAATATTGAAAAAGGTGATAATGGTGATAGTTACTATCATAGCAACAGTGAGAGCAATGTATATATTCCATAAAGAATGGCTTAAGTTTTGATATATTTAATCAATAGACTATAATGGAGCCGGGCACGATGCTCACACCTGTAATCCCAGCACTTTGGGAGGCCAAGGCAGGTGGATCACCTGAGGTCACAAGTTCAAGACCAGCCTGACCAACATGGCAAAACCCTGTCTCTACTAAAAATACAAAATTAGCTGGATTTCGTGGCTTGCACCTGTAGGTACCAGTAACTTGGGAGGCTGAGGCAGGAGAATCGCTTGAACCCAGGAGGCGGAGGTTGCAGAGAGCTGAGATCATGCCACTGTACTCCAGCCTGGGTGACACAGCAAGACTCCATATTAAAAAAAAAAAAATATATATATATATATGTATATATATATTTGTGTATATATATGTATATATATAATGCAGCTATTAAAATAGTGGTTATAAAGACTTTGTGATAACACACAAGTGCTTATAATTGTTGAGTTATAACACTGCACATACAGCATGTATTCATTTGAATATGCATATGTAAAAAAAGATACACTAAAGTAGAAATAGTTACGTTACCATTTAGTACCTTTGCTTCCTTTATTTTTTCAATGTTTTTTAGTGTGGCCATGTTAATTTAAGGACAAACAATCTAAATTTAAAAAGTAAACTAAAACAATCGAACCCAAACTTAAGCTCACCTTTACTTTCAAACAGACATGCTCTTTTATTCAACATAGTTATGACATTACTGCTGCCATGGACCTCCAACTTGAAAAAACACTAGTTTTGGAGTTGTGGTTCTTTACATAAATGGAGTTATTATGAATACACACACACACACACACATATATATATATAATTTTAAGAAATCGACCCAGGTGCTTGTGGGAACTAGCAAATCTGAAACCAGCAGGCTAGAAACTCAGGCATGAGTTGATGTTGTATTCTTGAACCCAAATTTCCTCTCCAGGAAACCTCGGTTTTTGCTGTTAAGTTCTTCAAGTGACTGTGTGAGGCCCACCTGCATGACAAGGAAAGCCTCCTTTACTTAAGTCAACTGATTGTAGATGTTACATGTACAACATGTAACATTCACTGCAGCACCTGGATTAGTGTTTGCTTAAATAACGAGTACTATAGCCTAGCCAGGTTGACACATAAAATCAGCCATCATAAGAACTGACCACTGTCTGTATTTTCAGTTCCTGTACTTGTATTTCTGGGATCAAACAACAATTGGAAAAATCCTTGGGATTTAGGATTTAATTGCCTTTCTCAATTCTATACATGGTTGCTGTCACTATCACCATCATTTTCCTCCTTAAAATTCACCAATGACTCTCTGTCCCTTAGAATAAAATGTAGGCTTCTTGTCAACGAGTCCATGCAGCGTGTCTTAACTGGCTCCGGTCTTCCTCTTTTTCCTCATCTTTACTGTTCTCCCCTTACACATGATGCTTCTTCAGCCAATCTCCCCACTTTTCCCCATTAAGGCATATCAAGCTTATCTTCTCTCCAGACATGTGCCCAAATTACTTGTATGAAATGCTTTGTCCTCAGCACTTTCAACCATGTAATTCAGGCTTTGAAGTCTAGTTGGTATTTCTACATTTGTTAAAATGTGTTGGCATTTCATATGTAGGACCCATCACATTCTGACAAATGTTATGAAATATCTATATTTTTATTTTGGCAGAAAAAAAATGGAAGAAATCATGTGAGAAAACAGTCTCATTGCCTTGATATGTACATCTTTCTTCATAAATTGCTTTTGTGGCTTCTCATTTTAGGAACAGTTGGAGGGCAAGAAGTAATTTGTTTTCTGAGCATTATGGTTATATTTGGCCACAAGCATTTGCTACTGAACTTTAAGCTGTTTAAAATGGGGTTAAACTGTGTATGTAATAGGAAGGGGAAGATAAATGAATTATTTGCAGCTGCTTGAAGTTTCACATTGATGAACTTCCAGCAGAAAGAGCTTGAGGCATGTGCTCTCGTGACTGAGAAGCTGCCACAGTGATGGGTATGGTAGAAACTGGAACAAGGTATCGGATACATTTTTACATTTTCATCTCTGGTTGAATATCTTTAATCTAAATATGTGTGGCATTGTCGTATTGCTATTGTTTTAGAAATCCAGTTATCTAGAAGGCAGTCCTAGTTGGTCCAGAATTGAGTAGCATTCATTAATAGTTTAGTTTGGCTTGTGTTATATAAGATTCTAAGCCAGTCCCTGTCTAATCAACATTGTAGCTGTTACTGTTATCATTTTTTATTACTAATCATATGATTATTACATTTCTAATGATAATGTTTTACATAAAAGTTATTTTTAAGGTTCAGAAGTATAACATAGATATCTTAATTTGTATGTAAAGGTTGAAAGACATTTCAAAAGGTGAGGCATGTTTAATTCTGATGAAAAAAGACTTATGGGATATATTTTTAGTTTGTCATGCCCATAAAACTAAATGACAGTGTGTTTTGCAATATACATTCACCTTCTTCATTGTAATGTCTCTTTTTTGCCTCTGCTTTTTAATTTTTTCTCATACTATTAATCTCTAAATTTGTGTGCTGTTGGATTTTGCAGGAAATTGAAGTTATTTAGTATAGGCCTTCATTTCAGAGGTGAAAAAATTGCAGTTTGAGGAGAGTGTAGGGTCATATCAACATCTGTTAAAAATACATAGTTTAGAACTGGTCAGCAAGATGGTGGAATAGGAAGCTCCAGACCCTCTTCCTTCCTGTGAAGACATAAACTCAACAATAATACACGGACCAGTTCTCTTTGTGAGCAATCCAGAAACAACAGGCTCCTGTGTTCCAGGTGATCTTGAAACCAGCGGCATCATAACTGACAGAAACATTTGTGGCACTCACTTGCTATAGTCCCTCCCCCTGGCTCACTGTGGCACAACTTGGAGACAGTTTTCAATTCCCAGCTTCTTCTTGGTGAGGAAAATAGAAGACTGCATTGTACAGTCAATGTTCAGAGTTTTCCAGAGGCTGCCTGAGGGTCTGATTTCTGTCTTGTATGAATCTAAGTGCAGACAGGAAAGAACATCAGATTGGAGCCACTGAGAACAAAGGCAGTGGTGTGGAGCACTCACTCACCATGCTACCTACTCCTGGCTTAGTGCAGAATATAAGCAGGAGAAATCCCTGATCTCTTGGCTTCTCTCTGCGGAATGAATGCGTTAGAGCATACATCCAATGTTCTGACTTTTCAGAAGCCTCCCTGATGGACTGGTTTCTGTCTTACCTGACTTGGAGCATTTATGGGATCTGGCATGTTCTAGAAGCCTGGGGAGCTGTAGTAATGAGAAAGCTGTAGTAATGAGAAACATGCAGCATTCCCAGAAAACCTGCAGTACCACAGACAGACACCAGAGGGAACAAGAGGATATGAGCGCCTGAAAAAGGAAACAAATTCCTCTAATATGGAATTTATACACGCAAGTCCCTAGGAGGCACATCCACAAAAAATCTTTGAAAGGCCCTCAGAATCTCTAACCAGGATGATTGGTGAAGGTCTTTCCCTGTAAGAAGCCAGATTGTAAAAAATGGAAGAGGTAGCTTTTTTTTTTTGAAATGTGTGGATTCCAGCACAAAGTTACAAGGCACAGAAAGAAACAGGGAAACATGGCTCAATGAAAGGAACAAAATCTTCAGAAACTGATTTTAAAGAAATGGAAGGGCCGGGCGTGGTGGATCACGCCTGTAATCTCAGCACTTTGGGAGGCTGAGGTGGGCGGATCATGAGGTCAGGAGATGGAGACCATCCTGGCCAACACAGTGAAACCCATCTCTACTAAAAATACAAAAAATTAGCCAGGTGTGGTGGTGCGTGCCTGTAATCACAGCTACTCGGGAGGCTGAGGCAGGAGATGTCAACCCAGGAGGTGGAGCTTGCAGTGGGCTGAGATCGCACCACTGCACTCCAGCCTGGGCAACAGAGCGAAACTTCGTCTCAAAAGAAAAAAGAAATGGAAGTATACGAGTTAACTGACAAAGAATTAAAACTGCCATAGAGATGCTCAATGAGCTCAGGAAAATGACGCATCAGCAAATTTACATTATCTTTTTTTTTTTTGAGACGGAGTCTTGCTCTGCCGCCCCGGGCTGGAGTGCAGTGGCCGGATCTCAGCTCACTGCAAGCTCCGCCTCCCGGGTTTCCGCCATTCTCCTGCCTCAGCCTCCGGAGTAGCTGGGACTACAGGCGCCCGCCACCTCACCCGGCTAGTTTTTTTGTATTTTTAGTAGAGACGGGGTTTCACCGTGTTAGCCAGGATGGTCTCGATCTCCTGACCTTGTGATCCACCTGTCTCGGCCTCCCAAAGTGCTGGGATTACAGGCTTGAGCCACCGCGCCCGGCTACATTATCTTATTAACAGAGAAAGAGAATGTAAATAAGAACCAAACAAAAATCTTAGAGCTGAAAATTATAACTGAATTGAACTATTCTATAGAGGGGTTCAATAGCAAACTTGAACAAATAATTAATGAATTTGAAGACACGTCATTTGAAATTATCCAGTTAGAGACACACACACAAAAAAATGAAAATGAGTTAAAGCCTAAGGGTCTTGTGAGACACCATCAAGCAGACCAATATATGCAATATGGAAGTCAAAGGAGATGTGAGAGAGAGAAGGGAAGAAAATGTTTTTGAAGAGACAATGGCCAAAGACTTTCCAAATCTAGAAAAGGAAATGAACATTCAAATTCAAGAAGCCCAAGTAGGAGGCACTCCCAAAATTCGACACCAAGACACATTAGAAATGTAAAAAGTGACAGAAGAGGGGGGCAATTTGAAATTTTGAAAACAGAAAGAGAAAAGTGACTCATTTTATACCAAGGAGCCTCTTAGAAGACTACCAGAAAAATTTTCAGTAGAAACCTTGCAATTGAGAATGGGATGACACATTAAAAGTCCTGAAAGAAAACAACTGCCAACCAAGAATACTTTATGCAGCAAAAGTATTCTTTAAAAATGAAGTAATAGAGACTTTCCCACATAAACAAAAGCAGAGGGAATTCATTATCGTTAGACCTGCCTTATAAGAAATACTAATGGGAGTCTTTCAAGTTGAAATGAAAAGATGCTAGACAGCAACATGATAGCATATTAAAATATAAGGCTCTCTGGTAAAAGTAAATACATAGGGAGCTGAACAATGAGAACACATGGGCACGGGGAGGGGAACAACACACCCTGGGGCCTGTTGGAGGTGCAGAGGATGGGGGTGGCAGAGCATTAGGATAAATAGGTAATGCATGTGGGGCTTAATACCTAGGTGATTGATGGGTTGATAGGTGCAGCAAATCACGACTCATGTTTACCTATGTAACAAACCTGTACATCTTGCACATGTATCCCAGAACTCAAAATAAAATGGAATTAAGTTAAACCCTCAGAATACTATAATACTATAATAGGGGTGCCTAAATCACTGAATTCTGATAGAGAAGTTAAAAGTATAAAAATATGACATTATATTAATAGATACACAATATGAAACAATGTAATTTGTCACATGAATAACATAGAATGGTAGAGGCAGGAGAGAAAAGCTCAGTGTGTTTGTATGCAGTTGGATATGATTTGGCTGTGTGTCCCTACCCAAAACTCATCTTGAATTGTAATCCCCACATGTCGAGGGAGGGACCTGGTGGAAGGTGATTGGATCAGGGGAGCAGTTTCCCCCATGCTGTTCTTGTGACAGAGAGTTCTCACAAGAGCTGATAGTTGTTAAAGTGTTTGGCAGTTCTCCCTTCACTTGCTTGCTCACTCTCTCCTGCACCTTGTGAAGCAGGTGCTTGCTTCCTCTTCACTTTCTGCCATGACAGTATGTTCCTCAGGCTTCCCCAGCCACGCAGAAGTGTGAGACAATTAAACCTCTTTCGTTTATAAATTACCCAGTCTTGGGTAGTATCTTTACAGCAGTGTGAGAACAGACTAATATACAGTTGAGGTTAAATTGTTATCATGTTAAAACAGCTTCTTATGATCATAAAATGTTTTGTTAGTCTCATGGTAAGACACAAAAAATACCTATAGAATATATATTAAAGAATATAATGGAGTCAAAGCATATCATTGTAAACAAATCAAAACACAAAAGGAAGAGAGCAAGAGAAGAAGAAAAGAACCAAAAAGCTACAAGACAGAAAACAACAAATTGGCAATAGTAAATTTTCTTTATCGGTAATTACTTTAAACAGTTTAATAAATTCCTCAAAGGACATGAAGTGAATAATTTAAAAAATTCAACTGTGTGCTACAAGAGCCTCACCTTAGATGTAGGAATGCACATATGCTGAAAGAGATGGAAAAAGGTACTCCATGCAAATGGTACCAAAAAACAACATATTTTTTATGTATATTTATGAACTACAACATGGTGTTTTGATATATGTATACATTGTGAAATTATTAAATCAGGCTAATTTAATTGCATCACTTCATGTACTTATATTTTTATGGTAAGAACATTTAAAATCTCTTAACAATTTCCAAGTGTACAGTACATTATCATTAATTATAGTCACCCTGCTGTGTAGAAGATTTCTAGAACTATTCCTTCTAACTGGAACTTAGTGCCGTTTATCATCATCTCCCCATTCCCGGCCCCTTTTCCCTTGCACTTAGTATTCATCATTCTACTGTCTGCTTCTATAAGTTTGATTTTTTTTTTTGCATTCCACCTATGAGATTATGCAGTATGTGTTTTTTCTGTGCCTAGCTTATTTCACTCAGCATAATCCATGTTGTTGCAAAGGACAGAATTTTCTTCTTCTTAAAGGCTGAATGTTGTTCCATTGTGTATGTATACTATATTTTGTTTATTCATCTTTTGGTGGACACTGGTTCCTTATCTTACCTATTGTGTAGATAATGCTGCAATGAACAGGTGTGTGCACATATCTCTTCAACATACTGATTTCAGTTTCTTCGAATATATTCCCGGTTGGGAATATAGAATCATATGATCTGTTTTTAACTTTTGCAGGGGTGTCCATACCATTTTCCATCATGGCTGCACTAATTTACATTCTCACAAACAGTATGCCTTTTTCCATATCTTCATCAACACTTGTTTGTCTTTTTGATAAAAGTCACTCTAACTGGTGTGACTGATAGATTATTGCAGTTTTAATTTGCATTTCCCTGATGACTAGTGATGTTGAACATATTTTCATATACCTTTTGGCCATTCTATCTGTTCTTTTGAAAAATGTCTATTCAGGTCCTTTGCCTGTTCTTAAATTGTGTTATTTTCTTGCTATTTGGATTGTTTGATCCCTTATGCATTTTGGATATTAATCCCTTATCAGATGTATGGTTTATAAATATTTTCTCCCATTCCATAAAAACAACACTCTTGAGCAACCAGTGGACCAAAGATGAAATCAAAAGAGAAATTAGAAAATATCTTGACACAAACAAAATGAAACACAATATACCAAAGCTTATTAAATACAGAGAATAAGTACTATGATGGAAGTTTATAGTAATAAATGTCTGTATTAAAAAGATGATAGATCTCAATAAATAATCTAATCTTACAGTGCAAGGAAGTAGAATACAAAGAACAAGCTAAGCCCAAAATTAGCAGAAGGAATAAAAAGATTGGAGAAGAAATAAATAGGGAATAGGAAAGCAATAGAAAAAAAAATGGATAAAACTAAAAGTTGTTGTTTTGAAAAGATCAACAAAATTGAGAAATCCTTAGCTGGAGTAAGAAAAAAAGAAGAATCAAAATCAGAAATGAAAGAGGAGATGTTAACAACTGATACCACAGAAATAAAAAGGATTATGTAGTAGTCTGTTCTCATGCTGCTAATAAAGACATATCCAAGACTGGGTAAGGAAGGAGGTTTAATTGACTCATAGCTCTGCATGGCTGGGGAGGCTTCAGTATACTTATAATCATTGCAGAAGGGGAAGCAAACTTGTCTTTCTTCACATGGTGGCAGCAAGGAGAAGTGCTGAGCAAAAGTGGGAAAAGCCCCTTATAAAACCATCAGATCTCATGAGAAACCACTCACTATCATGAGAACAGCATGAGGGTAACTATCCCCATGATTAAATTACCTCCCACTAAGTCCCTCCTATGAAACATGGGAATTATAAGAACTACAATTCAGGATGAGATTTGGGTGGAGATATAGCCAAATTATATCAGATTACAGATTATAATTTGGTGGAACAATTATGTACCACCAAATTGTATAATCCAGGAGAAATGGATAAATTCCTAGGAATATAAAACTGTCAAGACTGGGCTATGAAGAAATAGAAAATCTGAATAAATCTATAATTTGTAAGGAGGTTGAATGAGTAATCTTCTAACAAAACAAAGCACAGAACCCAGTTGACTTTACTGAATAATTATATCAATCCTTCTCAAACTCTTCCAAAAATTATAGAGGATAGAATATTTCCAAATATACTTTTCAAAGGCCAGGATTATCCTGATACCAAAGTCAGACAAAGACACTACAAGAAATGAAAACTCCAGGCTACTGTCTCTGATGAACATAGATGTAAAAATCCTCATAAAAATTCTAGCAAGCTGAATTCAGTAGTACATCAAAAGGATCATGTGCCATGACCAAGTGGGATTTTTCCCTGAGATGAAAGTATGGTTCAACATTTAAAAATCAGTCAATATGGTACACCACATGAGCAGAACTAAGGATAAAAATTACACGATAATCTCAATAGATGCAGTAAAAACATTTGAAAATATTCAACACCTTTACAAAGATTGATAAAAACATTTGACAAAATAGGAATAAAAATTACCTCAGCATAATAATAAAGGCAATATATGACAAACAACAGACATACTCAATAGTGAAAAACTAGCAGCTTTTTCTCTAAGATGAGGAAGAAGAAAGGAATGCCCATCCTTGCTATTTCTATTTAACATAGTACTGGAAGTCTTAGCTAAACAAAAGAGATAAAAGGCATCTAAATCTGAAAGGAAGATGTAATATTTACTATTTCTATTCACAGATGACGTCTTATAGTCTTATATGTAGAAACAACTCTGCATACACACACAAACTGTTGAATAAATTCAAAGTTGTAAGATATAAAATCAACATATAAAATAAGCTCTTTTTGTATGCTGACATGAACAATCTGAAAAAGATAATTAAGAAAATAATTCCACTTGCAATATCAAAGAATGATCAGGACTAAACTTGACCAAGGATCGAAATACGTATCCACTGAAAAATTAAAAAACATGGCTGGAAGAAATTAAAGATACAAATACATGGAAAGATATCCTGTGTTCATAGATTGAAAGACTTAATATTGTTAAAACACTCATCCTGCCCAAAGTAATCTATAGAATTAATGCATTCCGTATCAAAATTCCAGTGCTTTTTTTTTTTTCAGAAATAGGAAAACAATCCTAAAATTCATATGGGACTCCAAAGGGTCCCAGATAGCCAAAACAATCTTGAGAAAGAACAAAACTGGAGGCCTCATACTTCCTGACTTCAAAATATATTAGAAAGCTATAGTATCAGAACAGTATGCTACTCCCATAAAAACAGACATATAGAGCAATGGAACAGAATCAAGAGCCCAGAAATAAACACATCCATATATGGTCAAATGATCTTTGACAAGTGTGCTAAAATCACCAACGGAGAAAGATAGTCTCTTCAACAAATAGTGTTGGGAAAACTGGATATCCATGTTGAAAAGAATGAAATTGATGGATATGTTAATTAGCTTGGTATAATCTTTCTACAGTATATATATAGATTAAAACATCACTTTGTACCCCAAGAATATACACTATTGTTATTTGTCAATCAAAAATGAATAAAATTGGACCCTTACACCATATATAAAATATAGATTCAAAATGGAGTAAAGATGGAAACATAAATCCTAAAAGTATAAAACTCCTAGAAGAAAACATAGGAAAAAGCTTTATGACATTGGTCTTGGCAAGGATTTCTTGAATGTGACACCAAATGTGAATGTGACGCAAAAAGCCCAAGATACAGCACCAAAATGGACAAGTGAGACTACATCAAACTAAAAAGCTTTATGGCAAAGGAAACAGTCCACAGAGTGAAAAGGCAACCTATGGAATGCGAGAAAATATTTGCAAACCATATGTTTAATAAGGGATTAATAACTCAAAATATATAATAAACTCCTAAAACTCAATGTTTAACATCCCTAAGGAATGAAAATCAAATCTACAAGATATCACCTCACACCTAAGATGGCCATTATATAAAAGCAAATAACAAATACCAGGATATGGAGAAATTGAAACCCTTGTGTGCTTTTGGGAATGTAAAATTGTGTAGCTTCTATAAAAAATGGTGGGGTCTTTCCTCAAAAAAGACTAGGACTACCATAGGATCCAGTCATCCCACTCCAACTATTCACATAATTCAGAACAAGGCCTCAAATAGGTATTTGCGCTCCCATGCTTACTGCAGCACTATTCACAATGACCAAGAGGTGGAAATAACCTACATGTTTGTAAGTGGATGAATGGATTGAGAATATGTGAAATAGAATCACATAATACAATATGATTTAGTCTTAAGGAAATTCTGTCTCACGCTATATGGATGAACCTTGTGGGTATTACTGTGTGAAATAAGTAAGCCACAAAAGGCCAAATACTGCATGATTCCACTTAGATGAGGTTTCTAGAATAGTCAAACTGATAGAAGCAGGAAGTAGAGTGATGGTTGCCAGGGGTGGGGAGAATGGGGAATTGCTGTTCAATGGATACAGAGTTTCAGTCATCTAAAAGGAATCAAGAGGACTGCTGTACAACAATGTGCGTATGGTAAACAACACTGTTTTGTCTGTACCCTGAAATTTGTTAAAAGGATAGATTTTATGTTAAGTATTTTTTACTACTTTCTTTTAAAAAAAGAATATAGTATCCAATGGAACTGTCATCATCTATTGCTCCTTCCACCTATCTGTACCAAATTCCTGTGAAAAGTAGAAAATAAATGAACCATGTTAAATTTTAGACCTGAAGATTGCTATGTTAAGTGTGAACTGATTTATTGAAGCTCCTGGTTTAGGAAAACCTGTGATTTATTCAGTGATTCGTGATATTAGTGTTCATAATGTTGATGATTTTTTTTCAAGCAGTTTTAGATTTACAGCAATAATGAGAAGAAGGTACAAGGATATCCCATATAACCACTGCCCTCCCCTGCCAGCCTCCTCCATTATCAACACCCCCCACCCGTGTGGTACATTTGTTACAATTAATGAACATACATTGAGATATCGCTATCATCACTCAAAGTTCACAGTTTATATTAGGGCTCACTCTTGGTGTTGTACATTTTATGGGTTTGAATAAATGTATAATGTCATGTGTTCACCATTAAAGTATCATACAGAGTATTTTCACTGCTCAAAAAATCCCCTGTGCTCTGCCTATTCATTCCTCCCTATCCCCAAACCCAGCTACCTCTGAGCTTTTTTACTGTCTCCATAGTTTTGCCTTTTTAAAACAAATTATCTTTGCTTTTGAAGAGACATAGAATATTAATCACAACATTATATATAGATGCGTATCTATGCAATATAGGCTTTCCCTGGGGCAAGGCAGTAAGAAGTGGTGAGTAAAAGAATAGAGGGAGCTAGGTCTGATATTAGAAATAGGTGCCCTTCCCTTTTACTTGGATGGAGGAAGGGTGATTGGTTTTGAAACAGGAAGTTCAGGGAAGCTTCACTAGAACTTGCCTTAGCCCTTAGCATCCCTGGCCAGGTGTGTTCACTAACCCTTGTTCTGAGGAACAGCAGTGTGGCAGAACAGATGTTGGCACTGGGCCCTGGTAGGTAGGGTTCTTGTTCCTCTTTTACTGGCTGGTGAAGGCACGTGGGAATAGTTCTCAAATATGGTTTTCCTGTGTGTAAAGTTAGGAAACTGATTAATCAGACCTAGATTGATTGCCTGGATTTTTTTTTTTTTTTTATTATACTTTAAGTTCTAGGGTACATGTGCATAGCCTGGATTTTTCATCACAGTCTCGATCTCAAATCTGAGGTTCCCCTCTCTGACTGTACATCGATTTTGGCTTTGTATATGTGACCATCGAACTTCTCAGGTCTGTCCCAGACTGAGTCTTTGATCGTTTTTCACTTCTGTAAAACCCAGGAAGCTTTTTCTTTGTTGTGGTCCCTGTGATGCAAGCTCGGTCAAAAGAAGAAAAGAGCAGAGCTGTAATAAGCTAATTTAACCAGCAGTGCTCCATTTAGCACCAGGCTGTGTGTCCCCCATGAAGAGCACATCCCACTGGGTGCTGGTGGCAGGAATGGCCTTTTGCGGAGAAGACCGAGTGGGTCTGAACGAGAAGGGATTTTCCCATTTTGAACTCCTCTCTTCTGCTGAATTTTCACTGGGGTATAATTTGTTAGTATCTGGCATTGATCCCCCTGCAGGTCATCATACCCATTCCTTTCAGAATGTGTCTGGTGGTCATGGGCAGGGAGAGAGGGACCTTGTATGGAGTTTTGCAAACAGGGCTTCTGATCCCATATACTGTAAAATCATTAAAAAACCACCTATCATGCACATGCTGTAAGATAGGCATTGTGCAAGATGTTTTTCCGTACATTCACTCCTTTATTTTGGTCACTAAACTGCATGTTCATTAATTATCTTTTCAACCACAGCTTTAGCCCAACATTATAATGTTGAGACCTATGGCATATCCTATACTCTTTGTTTCCATCTTCCAGATTCCGAGTCCAGCTGCCAACTCACTACACTTCTGCTGTCCTGCAGTACTTGTATCTCTAAGACACCTGTGAGACCTTTTCTGTGCTTTCAGTTTTATGTGATGGCTTGACATGCAAGCACAAGTATCTCTAGGAAGGCATTCAGGCCTTGAAGACCCTTTAGGGTGTAGTAACAGGAACTTCCTATTGTGAGTCATGCCTTTCATGTAAGAGCAGTCCTCTTAGGAGCACGTTATTGACCTCTGCACCTATTCATCAGTCAGAAAGTGTTTATTTACTGAGCATATCCTCAGGCACTGAGATCATTGTCATTGCAGTGTTATTTTGGATTAAATATACATTTGTATTTTTGAAAATTTTGGCATAGTTTACTTTCCCCTGAAAAGAATAACATCAATAACATTGACTAGCTGATTTAGGAACCTGTTGACTAGTTTGTCATGTAATAGCTTATTTTTCCCCCTTTGAAACTGAAATAGTTGAATTTCTGTAATCTATGGTATTTTTCTTGGGGATCATAAATGTAAAGACTAAATTAAAGGTGAAACTAAGTTTAGTGTGTACATTAGATTTAATTAGTATGAAATTAATTTTAATGTTCTTTTTTTTGAGACAGAGTCTCACTCTATTTCCTCAATTACTCCAAATTAATTTTCATCAGAACTTCAATAAACATTTTTTTTTTTTTTTTTTTTGAGACAAGAGTCTTGCTCTGTCTCCCAGGCTGGAGTGCAGTGGCATGATCTCAGCTCACTGAAACCTCTGCCTCCCAGGTTTAAGAGATTCTCCTGCCTCAGCCTCCCGAGTAGCTGTGATTACAGGTGCGTGCCACCAAGCCTGGATAATTTTTGTATTTTTAGTAGAGACGGGATTTTGCTATGTTGGCCATGCTGGTCTCGAACTCCTAATCTCAAGTGATCTCCCCGTCTTGGCCTCCCAAAGTGCTGAGATTACAGGTGTGAGCCACCATGCCTCGCACTGATAGTCTTTTGAGAGAAATGTGTTTGTTCATTAAATGTAGTTCAACCAATTCTGTTTCCTCTCAAAAACACTGAATAATTTGGGGAGAAAAGCTAACACATATGTAACTGTTAGAGAAGTATTAAGTGTGTTGTGTGTGAATTTAAATATTATAGAGAAAGAAAGGTCAGTATAGGTTGAATGAATCTCATTAAATTATAAACAGCCTATTCCTGGCTCTGGTTGGTTTTATTAAAAATGTATTAGTTGAATTTCCCTATACTCAGACCATATGCTGATAGCTCACCAGTCTTTGATTTATAAGAATGGCAGAAGTTGTTCCTGGATTCTCCAGATACAAAACATGTCTGTACCTAATTACATTTGGTTGATAACTCACGTTTCTGGTTTTTTAAAATGAATTTATGGAATAAAAATTATCAGGAGAAACACCGAGAATAAAAAATTCTCTTACTCTTAGGAACAAACAGATAAATAGTTCCACTTGCATTTGATTATTTCTGTTTTCATTTGCATTCTTCATGACAGTGAGTTCTCCCCCAATGAACCACTTAAACGTCTTGAAATTTATTATGTTTTCCATCAGTTTCTTAACGGTAAAGCTTCATTACCTCAGGTTATACCATCCACTCTCTATGGGAAATGTGGGCAGTGGGAGGACAATTCGAACTCAGAATTAGCTAAATTTTGCATTAGGAAAAATGGAAACCCATTTATGATGTTTTTACTTGAACTTCATTCTGTTAGTAAGCCTTACTCTGAGCCTCTTTATTACACAACAATCATGCAACTCACTACAACTCAAAGGTTAGAAGCATGATGGAGTCCTACAAAGGCCTCAGATATGTTATTCTGGGTATAAATGTATGTTACACTGATTGTGAATGCAATGCTTGTGTGCTTATTTGATATCTTAAACTAGCATCTTAAAGGTTTATTATGTGGAGCCTTGTCATTTTATACAGAACTGAGGTCAGCGATTCTCAAACCTGGACACAGGATAAACTTAGATTCCTGGGCCCCAATCTCTAAAGATTCTGAGTCAGTGGAGCTGGATGGAGCCTGGGCATCTGCATTTTTAACAAGTACTTCAGATTCTTCCAATACAGTTGATTCACACTCCTTGAGAAATATTGGCTTAGATTCATGAAAATTTTGAGAGTTGAAATGATTTATTGTAATTTTATTTTTCTTTTGAGATGGAGTCTTGCCTTATCACCTAGGCTGGAGTGCAGTGGCACGATCTTGGCTCACCACAACCTCCACCTCCTGGGTACAAGCAATTCTCCTGCATCAGCCTCCCGAGTAGCTGGGATTCTAAGTGTGTGCCACCATGCCTGGCTAATTTTTGTATTTTTAGTAGAGATGGGGTTTCGCCATGTCAGCCAAGGTGGTCTCCTGACCTCAGGTGATTCACCTGCCTCGGCCTCCCAAAGTGCTGGGATTACAGACTTGAGACATCATGGCTGGCCAACTCATTGTAATTTATGTAAAAGCAAATGACGACTTATTGGGGCTACGTGAGCCTATACTTTTGTGATACATTAAAGATCAAGTTTAGTTCAAGTGCTTTTTATTTTTCAGCTTTGCAGTATAGTAAACAAAATAAGAATTAAGATATACAATATGATTTGATATGTACACAGTGTGAAGTGATTATAAAAACCAAACTAATCAACATTTCTGTAGCATCTTATAGTTACCGTGTATGTCTGTGTGTGATAATATTTAAGATCTACTCACTTAGCAAATTTCAAGTATACGATGCAGAATTATGTAAATACCATGTAATTATTAAATAATTACCATGCTGTACCTTAGATCTTCAAAACTTATCCATCCAACATAGGTTAAAAAGAGAGTTATGAAAGTTTTTTTTTAAAATATGGACTATATTAATTTTCAGAGCCCTTTCACTTTGAAAGCTATACTGTTACACTGCTTACTTACAACGTTTTTTGTATTCAGTACTCCTGAACTAAAAATTAGATGCTATCATGTGAACTTTGACTATTACAAATTCATATACATTGTTTTTCCTTCTTTGTGAGGTTATTTTGTCAATTAAATGATTTATTAGTGCTGTGTGTGTTATAATAGGGTAGGTTATACTTCAGTAACAGCCCTCAAATTTTTTTTTAAAGAACCAATATGCATTGGTTTCCTCCATGTCTTTTCATGGTTTCATAGCTCATTTCTTTAGTGCTGAATAGTATTTAATTACATGGGTATTCTGCAGTTGATCCATCTACCTACTGAAGAAAATCTTGGTTGCTTCAGCAATTATGATTAAAGCTGTTATAAACACTTGCATGCTTGTTTTTGTGTAGAAGTGCATTTTCAGCTCCTTTGAGTGTATGCCAAGGAGCACAATTCCTGGATTATATGGTAAGAGTAAAATCTCTTACTTTTAAAGCAATTTTTTTTTTTTCTCAAGCTACGTGTTCATCCTGAGTTGGTTTGGGGGTTCTGCTCTGTGTTGTTCTCACTCAGGAACTCAGTCGCATGGGTGTCTCTCAGCTTACCATGAGTTTCCATGATCAGCATAGTGGGAGAAACAGGAAAAGACCTTCAGAGGGTCTTATACCAGCAATCCAATACTTAGCCTGGAAATGAGCACATCACTTTTGCTCACTGGTATCATGGCCCCACCTTCACAAAAAAGAGCCAGGAAATTGTTTTGCATTTGCCTAGAAGAAATGATAATTGGATATCAGCAGCACCAGTAACTTTTGCATTTTGCCCATGTTTTTAAATAATTTTGCTTGTTCTCCTACTTGTATATGAGGTACAGTCACCCCTCCCTGAGGATCACAGCCCAAAAGTCCCATTTAGTCATGGCATCAGGTTCGAAGTCTGAGATCTCTTGAATGATGCATAGTAGTCTCCAACCAGAGGTAGGGGATGGCAATGGGCTGTACATCAGGTGTGGGTGTAAATCTGGAGATAGAGGCTATTACTGATTATACTTCCTGGGTGCAGCTTCCACTCTGTTCATCCCCATAGCCCTTAGCTTTACCCTCTGGAGGTTCTTGTTGTTCTAATATCCATATGGTTCCATATGAAATAGGCATTGGGTGATGTAGTCTCTTATGCTCTTGGTAGCTTTCTCAGCTCACTTCTTGCCTGTAGATGTTTGGGACTCCTAAGTTCTTTATAGGTTTCATAGTCTTTGATTTTTTTTTTTTTTTTTTTTTGGCAATTCAGTTCTCTCAATAACTTAGCTTTGTATTTATTTTAATTCAGACACCAACATGTGCCAGTAGCCACACCAATAGTTCTTTTCTAGACATTTTTCTAGATTTGTTATACATGTCTGCTTTTGTATCCCATTCTTCTCTGTTACTTAATTGTGGCTACTCTGGGCTTATCAGGTGTCTTTGGCAGAACCATTCATTTAGTCTGTATTTTACTGCACCACTTTTTTCCCAACTGACAAAATTTCTGGCTGCCAGTGAAATCCATTCAGAGATTTTTGACAGTGAGTGAGGCAGCTAATCCCTTCATTTAATTCTTGCTCTCTGGTGAGACTTTTAATTGGCATTTGTTACTGAAAATATTTCTTTACTTTTTGGGCTTGGAAGCCGGCTGTCTCTTCCTAACTTAGAAGCTCCTGCATTTGTGGACTCTATTCCCTTACATTTTTGCTTGCAGTGTGACTAACTCGTTCCCAGTTCCATCTCTTTCTTGCAATGTCAAGTGTCACAGGTTGAATTATCCTCCCAGAAAAGGTATATTGAAGTCCTAACTCCTAGTGCTTTAGAATAGGACCTTATTTGGAGATAGATCTTTGCAGAGGTAATCAATGTTAAATGAGATCATTAGGATGGGTCCTAATCTAATACGGCTGTTATTCTTTTTTTTTTTTTTTTTTTGAGGCAGAGTCTCATTCTGTCACCAGGCTGGAGTGCAGTAGTGTGATCTCGGCTCATTGCAATCTCCGCCTCCACGGTTCAAGTGATTCTCCTGCCTCAGCCTCCCAAGTAGCTGGGACTACAGGTGCACGCCACCACGCCCAGCTAATTTTTGTATTTTTAGTAGAGACAGGGTTTCACCATGTTGGCCAGGATGGTCTTGTTCTCTTGGCCTTGTGATCAGCCCACCCCAGCCTCCCGAAGTGCTAGGATTATAGGCGTGAGCCACCGCGCCCGGTCTATGGCTGGTATTCTTATAAAAATAGGGAAACTTGGACACAGAGACAGGCATGTGTACAGAGCCAGAACACCATGTGAAAACGAAGGTAGAGGAAGAGGTGATGCATCGACAAGCCAAGGAATCCCAAATACTGTCAGCAAACCACCGGGAGGTAGGAGAGAGGTATGGAACAGATTCTCCTCCACAGACCTCAGAAGGAACCAACACTGCAGACACCTTGATCCCAGACTGCTAACTGTCAGACCCATAAGACAATAAATTTCTGTTGTTTAAGCCACCCAGCTTGTGGTAGTTTGTTATGGCAGCTCTAGGAAACTAACACACCCTGTCAAATGAAGCCAATAGCAGTGATCACATATGACTCTTCTGATTCCAAACTACTTCTAGAGATAAAATTTCACTAAGTATATTATCTGCTTTCCAAATTATCATAGGTAAATAATTTTACCAAGTGTGTCACCACTGTATAATATGGATTACCATCTTTCTAGTAACATTTTCTGCTTCATTCAGGATCGGCTAGGTTATGTTGCTGCAACAATGCTAAAATCTCATCGCTGAAAAAGTAATGGCCTATTTCTCACCTACATTGCTTGGAGTTTCTGCTTTCTGCTATCCTCACTCAATGACTAAGGCTCTGATAACTTTTCAACACATAATTCCAGAATCACTACAGGAATCCAAAAGAAAAAGAATACTTAGTCTTCACTGACAATTTAAATGCTGTACCCATTTATAAGATATGGCTAGAACTAGTCACATGTCCTCTAACCACAAGAACAGCACAGTGTGCTCAGAGGATGTCTTAGCTCAGGCTGCTGTACCAAATACTGCAGGCTGGGTCACTTAAACATTTTTTTCTTGGAGTTCTGGAGACCGGGGAGTCCAAGATCAGGATGCCTGTGTGATTGGGTTCTGGTGAGATCCCAATTCTTGGCTTGCAGATGGCCATTTTCTCACTGTGTCTTTATATGGCAGAGAGAGTGAGCAAGCTCCTGTGTGTTGTCTTATGAGGGCACTAATCCCATTCACGAGAACTCTACCCTCATGCCCCAAGTATCTCCCAAAGGCCAATCTTCTATCAATAATACCATCACACTGCTGGTTAGGATTTAATATGTGAATTTTGGGGAGACATAAACATTCAGTCCGTGAAAAAGGGAAAGGAGAGCAATATATCAGTAACACTGAAAACTACCACCAAAATACTCCCAAAATGTTGGTCTGGAAACTACAAGTGTTTCAATTTATTCATTCATTTAACAAGCACTTTGTATCCAACACTGATAAGTGCTGGGGATAAATGAGTACAGTTGAACTCCTCTGTTCTTAGGGAGTTTATAGACTGGTAAGAGAGGTGAATATTCATCAAATAATGTTACATGAAATTGCAACAATGGTGATTAGTACAAAGAAGAGAGATAAGATATTGGCATGCTTATAAGGAAAGGATTTGACCTACTTAGTGGAATCTAGAAAACCCGAGGGATGAAGCAGTGAAGAGGAGTAAGAAGAGTTTCCAGAAGGAAGGAACCTCATACACAAAGGTTCTGGGCAAGAAGGAGCATCAGGTGGTGCTGAAGCAAAGGGGGTTAGGGACAGAACCTTTAGAGATGAGGTTGGAGCGGGAGCTAGATGATATATTTGATAAGGACTTCTAGGCCACAGGAAGGAATTTTGTCTTCATCTCAATATAAAATGGAATCAATTACAGGGCTTAACAGGAGTTTAGCATGGGGTGGTTCTCTGCAGTTGATAGCTGATGGCTATACCCTCAGCAGCTAGGTGGCAAGGCTTTCCTTGAAGGAGAACTGGACAGTTCATCTCCAAGTCTCCCACCCTCAGGCAGTATGTGGCAGAGCCAGGACTGGAATCAGATTTGCTGAGCCCAACTTCAGTGCTTGCTTCAACTCACTCCCCAGGAATCTGGGGGTCAAAGCACCAAGGTCAGAGGTGGAAGATACTACAAAGTATAGTGAAGGATTTTGAAGAATAAGATAATAAGGGAGATGAATACAGTCAACTCTTTTTCCCCAAAACAATATCTTTGACAAATGAACGTTTTTTTCCCTCCAGGGCTTTTTTCCCCCCTCTATATTCTCAGTGTCTGCCCTTTGATCTAAAATAGAGTAAACTTTCGTGCAAGAACATTTGATTTTTTTTCTTCAATCTGACTATTCTAACCTATTTAAAATTGATTTATAGTCTTACTGCCTTCAAATTAATTCTAGGCATAAGCCAGGAGAAGGTCATCTTCCTCACGAATTTTGCAGTTTGCCAGAGGTTTTTCACTGCCTGGTTTAAAGGGCCAGCTTCAATTTCACTACTTTGTAGCCCCTGCCTCTATGCGTGACTTTGGGCTAATTGCCCTGACCTGGATTACTGTGTACCTTGTCTTGCAGGGGATCATTTACCCTGGATGCCATCCAGGCCTTGAAAGCAAAGATGTGTAGCCACTGGCTCAGTGTTACACTACTGAGAGAGCTGCAGGTGGGAGCCAGATTTCCAGAGCCCTCATAGGAGATATTTCCGTTTACAGCTTCAGCCTCTTTGCTTCCGGCAGAAAGAACCACAGTTCAAGCATTGCCTCGCCCCTGTGCTGAGCACCACATCCCTGGAATGACTTGATTTGCTGTGAAGAGATGCTGTGAAAGGGTTGTCCTATCTCTCTGGGTCCCCAAACATCTCCCTATCTGCTCCTTCTCACTCTGGTTCTTCAACCATGATGAACTCTGGGGACTATCATCTTTATATTTTGCAAAACCTCTGGGTTTAGACAACACTGATGTGAAATTTCATTCTGCTTTGAGGTGTCTGCTGATTCACTATGGAGCTGATCTGCTATAATCTTGTGCCCTGTCTTTGTCTTTTTCCTTAGGTATTCCTTAGTCTTCCTAGATAATCAAGCATCTTGGATTCATGGCTATAAATCAGTTTTAAATAGGTTATGAATAGTCCGATTGAAGAAAAAATCAAATGTTCTTGCATGAAAGTTTACTCTATTTTATACCAAAGGGTAGACACTGAGAATATAGAGGGGGGAAAAAGCCCTGGAGGAAATAAAAGTTCATTTATCAAAGATACTGTTTTGGGGAAAAAGTTGACTGTATTCATCTCCCTTATTATCTTCTTCTTCAAAATCCTTCACTATACTTTGCGGTATTTTCCACCTCTGATCTTGGTGCTTTGAGGCCCTGTCTTTTTGCCTGGAAATATTTATATTGCACCTAGTATTGACAGAAAATTTTTGAAAATTATTTACATACTTCCATCTTTACTGTTTTAAGAATATTGATTAAATAAATACTTTTGGTGATGACTGGGAGTGACACTGAGATAATATATGCCAGTTCCTGTAGCTTCCCTTATTTGGAGGACATAGAGATGAAAAATTAAGTATGAGCTCTAGAGCAAGATCACTTGTGTGTGAATCTTCATTCTACCGCTTACTGATTTCGTGGACAAGTTATTTACCTTTTCTGAGCCTCAGTTTTATCATCCATAAAGTAGATATAACAGTAAACCATGATGCAGAATTGTCTTAGGATTTTATAAGGTAAGGAATGTAAAATATTTAATATGGTTCCTGGAACATAGGAAGATTAATATGTACTGCTCTGAGCATACACCACATGCTGGGCATGATGTCTTGTGTACATTACCTCTCATCTGAAAACTTTCAGGCAGCTTTGCTAAAATGTCTATAACATACAGATGAGGAAACTATGTGAGTTACCTGCCCATGGTCACAAAGCTACTAATGTGCTTAACTGAGGTTTGCATTTACATGTTTCGGACTCCGGGGGCCAGCCTCTTTCCCCTGTGCTATAATGCCTCAAGAAGAGTTCGTACGGTGCAATGAAATGGATCCTCTGAGGGCTTCTGAGATGTGTGAAGCTTGGCTTGCTTTCCAATGGGTTGAATGTGCTCTTCCACATGAGGTGTCTCATGTCAACTCCCTCAGGAACATCCTTTTGTAACCTCTGCCACTGGATTCCTCATATCTCACTCTAGTCTCTTGTTGACTGCCCTTGTTCTCTGTTATTCTGTACCAAGAACAATTATTTTGATAACCCATTAGGTAAATTTCATTTCACATATGTTAAGCACCTACCAGGCATTTTTACATATTTTTTAATCATCAAAAGAACCATATTACTGTTTTCATTTTATTGGTGACAAACTTGCACCAGATAACAGAGCTGAGAAGTAGGAAGAAGCAATATGCCAATCCTGGGTCAACTGAGTAATTGGTACCATGATTGTAGTTCCAGAAAGTGGGAATCTGGAATTTGTGATCTGACATTCTTGGAGGCAACGAGGATCCCTTAGTAATTATAATAGAAGACACAGGTATACAGTGTGGAAATGGTTATTTATTTATTTTTAAAAATATTTTAGATTTGGGGAGTATAAGTGTATATTTGTTAATTGGATATATTGCATAATGCTGAGGTTTGGGCTTCTACTGGACTAATTACCTAAATAGTGAACACCGTACCCAATAGGTAGTCTTTCAACCCTTTCCCCCTTTCCACCTGTCGGAGTCCCCAGTGGTATCTATTGTTGTGTCCATGTGTATCCATTGTTTAGCTCCCACTTATAAGTGGGAACATGTGAGATTTGACTTTCTATTTCTGTGTCAATTCACTTAGGATAATGGCTTCCAGCTGCATCTGTGTTTCTGCAAAGGGCATGATTTCATTCTTTTTATGGTTGTATAGTATTCCATGGTGGATATGTACCACATTTCCTTTATTTAATCCACCATTGTGGGCACCTACATTGATTCCATGACTCTATTCAGAATAGTGCTATGATGAACATAAGAGCATTGGCGTCTTTTTGGTAGAACAATTTATTTTCCTTTGGGTAGATACCCAGTCACGGGATTACTGGATTGAAATGGTAGTTCTGTTTTAAGTTCTTTGAGAAATCTCCAAACTGCTCTCCACAGTGGTTGAACCAATTTATATTCCCACCAACACTGTATGAGCATTTCCTTTTCTCTGCAGCCTCATCAGCATCTGTTGTTTATTCTGAATTTTTAATAATATCCATTCTGACTGGTACGAGATGGTTATTTAAACAATCACTTAAGGTTATCTGGAATGAAGTGCCTATGAAAGCATAGCGTGGATAGACTTGGACACAGCTCCCACGGTGCAGTGCAGATGCAGAAAGAATAGTGACTAACAGGCTAGCTGCTTCCAGCTGGCTCTGGAGCTTAAGGGAAGATAACTACAAGCTCAAAGTTTAGTTTCTGTCATGCTTTCCCCTACTTTTACATCGGACACATACATAATTTAGTCCATTGCTTATAGAATATCAAGGCAAGATTGTGTCTGAAGTAGAGGAAGAATGCATGACACTCAGCGATAGGCACAAGGATTAAGACGACAACCACGAATCTCTCCTTTTTGGAAAGAGGTAAGAGTTTCCATTTGTGTAAGGCAAATTTGCATTAAATTAGAGTGCATTGTTTCGCTTTGTTGTTGTTTGGAAGTTCAGTGGGGAGAAAGAAGGTGTGAAGGGAGGTTGGGTAGTTAAAGGAACAGATTGTGGCTGGTACTGAAGGTTGGCTCACTCAATACCCATTACTTTTCTTCTACTTTGCTTTCCTCTACCACAGAGGTTGGAAAGTTAAAAAACACCTTCTCAGATTTCTTAGATTGCTTTTCAGTTTACAATGCAGGCAAGTGGCTTAGGTTCCACCAAACCAATGAAGCAGTATAAGACTTGAAGGCAGTGGCAAGTCATCCGTAGCCGTGGCCAAGGAGCAAGTGCATTAGGGAAGCTGTCTGAGTGCATAGGGTGTTGCAGCAGAGCTTCTCAAGTTGGTTCTCCAGTGAGACCACTCTGAATACAAGGTGGTGACACTGCGGGAATTGCTAGCCCAGTTCGTCAGTGTTTGCTGCTTTCCTAGATGAGCGATGATGCATTGTAATGTACGTAGGTGTGCAACCGGCAAGTCTGGTTCTCCAGCACCCATGCAGATTCTGCTGGTGACAAAATTCTGTCTTTTTCAGAATCCCTTTCTGCTTAAACTAACTGGCATGGGTTTTGTCGTTTTTGACAAAACACTAGTTCATACATTATGTCTTCTTGTTCTCAATCCTAGTTTTTCCACTTTATTACAGCTTCTTCTTAAGGAGAAAATATATAGTCAAATGAGTTTGATTCATCACATAAGTCTTATTTGGAAAGCCAAATAAAATAGATTCTAAAGTACATGCGGGCACTTTGTGACAACTGTTTTTTTCCAAGATTTTTTCACCCTGAAGGCTTTAAATTGATATGTAGAGTCAAGACAATTCTAAAGAATTGTAGCTACTGATTATTTGTATGATTCTATTGTAGAAGCTAATAAACTGTGTTTCCACAATGAAAAATTTGAGTTGTTTCTTCTTTCTTTTTGTTTCTTTATAGCCTGTTGCTCCTAGCTACACAACTGTATAGTATGTTACTACATTGAATACCGTAGGCCATTGTAATGCAACTGTGTATCTGAACATAGAAAATTTACAGTAAAAATATAGTATAAAAGATGTAAAAGTGTTGCTTGCCCTGAACAGAGCCTGCAGGACTGAAAGTTGCTGTGGTTGGGTCAGTGAGTGGGTGGTGAGTGAATGTGAAGGCCTAGAACATTACTGCACACTACTGTATACTTTATAAGCACTGTACACTTAGGCTACACTAAATTTATTTTTAATGTTCCCTTTTCAATAATAAATTACCCTTAGCTTACTGTAACTTTTTTACTTTATAAACTTTTCAATTTTAACTTTTTGATGCTTTTGTAATAACACTTAGATTAAAACACACATTGTGCAGCTATGCAAAATATTTTCTTTGTATTGTTTCATAAGCATTTTTCTTTTTTTTATTATTATACTTTAAGTCCTGGGATACAAATGCAGGACGCGCAGGTTTGTTACATAGGCATACACCGGCCATGGCAGTTTGCTGCATGTTTCCTCTTTCATTAGCTAAAGTCTGCTGTGTTGTTTATTACATTTTGAAGATATTGAATTTATGGATTACTCAGGGATTTTAGAATTGGTAATTATTCCCAGGATTGTTACTAATGGTTTTAATTTTCTTAGTTAAAAAAATACTGATTATCTGACTAGCCATAATGTCTTTGGGGCTACTTTTAGAATAAGCTAGAGTAATGGATATCTGGGGAGTGAAGTTTCTCTCTTTGCTGGAGAAACCAACTGTGTTTGAGTTCCATGATGGATTAGTGTCATAATTCATATGGGCTCCGTGCTGAGGCCTACTGAACCTCAGAAACAAAGACTCACAAGGAAGAGGAAGTAGGTTTGTCTACATGGGACATGAGCTACTTCTTAAGGGAGTAACAGAAGAGTACGGTCAAATCATTTTGGTTTTGACATCTGAGAATGTCTAATTTGGTAGATGGAGCCTGGAAGCCCCATCAGGTGGTAGGAAATACTTGAAGTTCAGGTGGCTGGTGTGGTCTAGTTAGATTATGGGAAGACCTTAGTTACTCTCTAGGATTATTTAGTGAAAGATCTAGCTCTTAAAGGAAGGGAATGATCAGAGACAGTTCAGGGCATAAGAGCCCTAACAGATGGGCTGAGGTTAGGGAAGAGTTAAAATATCAGACATAAACCAAAGTTCTGACCGGGGAAGCTGAGGCTGATGCTCACAGGCAGTTATCAGGCCAGTTTGACAAGAGTGTGTGCGTGCACCCATGTGCAGAGGAGAATGGCAGAGGAGCGGGTGAAGGAGGAGATGAGTAGCAAAGCAAGCTATGATTTGCAAGTTTACCTTCGGCACATGAGACTCTAAACTTACAGCAGTGAGACAGCCTCTAAACTCCTACTAATTAGTGCAAAGCTGTTGGTTTACTTCTTGCCACAACCACTATTAATTCAGGAACCAACAAAGCGAGTTATAGTAGCAGCATACATGGACCTAGTAAGGGAGGCTATGCAGGAAGTGACTGACAGATGGATAACAGAGGGGGTGGAAGACACTCTGAAATGGAAAACAATAAAATTAATTTGCGTGTCCTCTATGAGTGAAACATTAGCAGTCGCTTTTGGGCCAATTTATGTTTGCCATCACATTTTAATCGTGGCAGCTACAGCCAATTTAATTAGTAAGTTTTTGGGAGTAATTTAACATGTCATTGAATGAAAGACCATTCTGAGGGGAAAAGAGGTATCCTCTCTAAATAACAGTCACAGCTTTGCAAAAGCAAATCAGTTAGTAAACATTCAACAACAGGGAAATTGTTGCTCCATATTTTTAAGTGACAATTTAATTAGGTATTTAAAATGGAAAAATAGAAACACTGTTTGCTATCAAGAGTGGTGATGAATAAGTCAGGCTTAAATTTTGGCATTGTCTTTTATTCCTCCTTCTCAGTAGTTCTTCAGTTCCAGTTTGTTGTTATAGTTGATCTTTTTCACTCTTGTTTTCACTTTAGTTTTCCCTCCACTATCCCCACTCCCTATTTCTGTGGTTGCCATTGTATCCAAAGCTCTCATCACCTGGTTTCCCTTTTTTGTGAAATCATTTGTTTCTCCTGCCAATCTACCCTACATAAAGCTGTCAATTTAAGCTTCAAGAAGAACTGTTTTGTTCTTGGTATTCCTTTATTTAAAAAAACACTCCTACTGAAACAGGAGAGTTCCCTGACCCCCTTCGCAGGATGTGCAACAGGGATGTGGCTTGTCTATTTGGCTGCTGAGTGCTCAAACCCCTTACATGAGGGGGATCACACAGATGGGCAGGTGCAGGAGCCGGGGCAAGTGCTTTTGGGCTTCAGCCCCATGGTAGCATCTAGGGGTGGGTCCACTGTGACTCCCCAGTGGATGTGCCATAGTGCTGTTTTAGCTCTGCTATCACAGACAGCTTAAGTATTAACCAGCTTAGTACCCTCTTGGTACCCAGGTTCTTGTCTGGTGTCCAGGAAGAATCAGGTCACACAGACAAATTGAAGGACAGTAAATGCAGGGGATTTTATTGGGCAGTGGAGGTGGCTCTCAGCAGGAGGGATGAGGAGCTGGAAAGAGGATGGAGTGGGAAGATGATCTTCCCCTGGAGTTCAGTCATCCCACGACCCATCCCCTCTCCAACTGTCCCCAGATGAACTCCTCTTGATGTTCACATGCTCCTTTTCTTCTCTCCTCTGCTGCACCACTCTGCCACTCTTCTGCTCTTCCGTTCCTCTTCTCTTCTCTTCTGCTTGTCTGCTTGTGGAGTCTGGGGTTTGGGGTCTATATGGGTACAGAATAGGGAGCATGACAGGCCAAAAGGGAAGATTTGGGTGCAAAAATAGTGACATCTATTCCCGTTTAGGTCCATGGGTTTCCAGGTTTGAGGATGGGACCTTTGCTAGGCAACTGTCCTCTTCTACCCGGTATTTCCCTGCCTCCTGTCCATATCAATACCTTTCTTTAATTAGTCCCACATTTCTTAGGCTTGTATTTAAGGCCCTCCACAAGTCTGTTCTTTGCCTGTCTCTGTCTGAGTCATCTTTCTTGTATTTGAGCCCTTTGTTCAAGGTTTACTCATTGTCTCCTGAAGATGCGTATGTATCTTTCCATTTTCTCTGTAATTGGTCCACACCAGTCAACCTACCTAAGAACTTATTATTTATTCTTCTTGTTCATTTATATACATTTAAAGGAGATTCCTAGTTTAATTTCAGGACAAAGACTCTTAAAATTCAGACAGAAGTTGGATGTTTGTTATGGACTGAGTTGTGTCCTGTAAAGATTCACATGTTGAAATCCTCACCCCCATGGCTTCAGAATGTGACTGTATTTGGAGATAGTGTCTTTAAAAAGGTGATTAAGTTAAAATGAGATCATTAGGATGGACCCTAATCCAATATGACTGGTGTCCTTATACGAAGGGGAGGTTAGGACATAGGAGCAGAGGGAGATGATGTGAAGACACAGGAAGAAGGCCCCATCTGCAAGTCAAGAAGAGAGGCCTCAGAAGAAAGCAACCCTGTTAACACTTTGGTCTCAAACTCTTAACTCCAGGCTGTGAGAAATAAATTTCTGTTTTTTAAGCCACCCAGTCTGTAGTGTTAGCCACAGTAAATGAATCTACTCTCCCTTTAGAAAGGCAGTGAGTCTACTCAACTCCAGGGTGCACCCTCCTGCCACTCCTTCAGCACCTGTGCATAGGGAGAGTGAGGTCTTCACCCCCACTTCCATGATCAGGGCTTCTCACTAAAACTGAGTGACACCCTGAATAAACTGTCTGCTTGTCACACTTACCTTCTGTCCTGCTTCCATTTTTCCATTGACTCAATGATGAACCTTAGACTAAAAAAGAAAAACAAAAAAACTTTTCTTTCTCAAACTTCCAAAGCCCAATTCGAGGTCCACCTTGGCCAGTGTGTTTCTGCATGTATTAGTAACATCTATCACTTACAGGGATTAGGTGCCCCTTATGCACACTCTCATAATTCCCTGTTAATATTTCTACCATCATGTTTTACAACATCTTAGACCAGAATCCAAGTAAAGCAGGGAAGCTATGAGCAGCCTCAGATTTTACCCTGCATTTGTCATTGAGGCAAATTCAGTGCATCCCCTAAACTGATCCAGCTCAACATTACGTTAACGATAAGTGGATAATTTACTATAGATTTGGCAGAGAACTGGAGTGTGAGGCCAACTTTGCAATATTCCCATTCTGCATCTCTTCCTCTTTCCTGTTAGGTAACTGATGGCTCCTTACAAATCTCCTCTACTGAACACAGCAATAAAACTCTCATTTCTAAGTTGCGTGTTCCAGTCAAAAATAAAAGAATGACAACATAAAACTTTGAAGTGCTGGTTACTGTTTTGTTCACAAAGAGTGATGTTGGGTTATATATAATGAGGAGTACATTAGCTTCAAATACTATGGGATTCCATAAATATCAGGAGAATTGTTTGTGATAAACATAAAAGAAAAAAACCTATTTTGTATCTGTACTAGTTTCAAGTATGTAGCTAGACTGTCTTCTGCTATATTAAAGTGATAAGATGTTATTTTATGACCCTAAAATATGTATATCCCAAGTTACAAGCTATGTTCAATTCCAGTGGGATTTCTGGTAAGGGAAGACAGAATATCGAATTTTTTTTTTTTTTCTAAGCTTTGAAAATTAACACCAGTATTAAACAACACAAAGATAGTGAATCATAGGGGTAAATAAGCAAGATACTGGTTGTATCTCTATGTGTGTGTTCCCTAAATATTTCTGTGGCATTTTCAAACTTTAAAAAATTATTGTTAATTAGTATTAATTCTTCAAAAAGCATACTGCCTGAAATAATTTGCTTTGATTGTAGATGGATCAAGAAGTGTTCTTTTCCATGTTCAACCTAGAATAGGAGATTAGATCCTTCTGATGTGAAAAATTATGAGCAATCATGCATATTATGTCTAGGTAGGAGAAAGGAAAATAAATCCCATAATTAAATCATTACAACACAAATGGTCTTTGTTCTTCTCCTACCTACTTTAAGTGTAGTTACTCAGCATAGTAACTTCAAGAGACACTTACCACATGGGGCAGGGAACTGCTTAGCACCATATTCATGAATAATCGATTTTTTTTTTTTAGGTTTGTGCTTGAAAAGGAATAAAAAGGCAAAAGGACGCCAGGCTGCAGAAAATAGCTCTGAGAGCGGTCTGAAAGATGCTTTATGAATTCTGTAGTTTGTTTAGGGTGGCTAGTTTCTGTAGAATTTAAAATGAGTGAAAAGAGAGAGCCATGGAGTCACCTGACCTAAGTCATTTCTACCCACAGCATCATTCCCACTTTGGTGATGAATGTTTCAAGAGTCACTTTTTTTAAGGAGACTAGGCAATAGTTTAAAGACTGTTACCTCTCAGAAGTTTCCAGCTCCTTGTAACCTCATTTCATAACCTTTATTAGACCCCTATATGATTCCTGGAAAATTATCTCTAGCCTCAGGGCTCCCTTTCCCCTCAGGCCATGTTTAAACCATTTGTATAATTATTTAGCTAATTTCTCTGAGGTTTTGTCCTCAAACACTTCTTTTACTCCCCTTGCTTATTCCTTGTCATTTCTTGAATTCATATGTACAATTAATATGGGTTCTACAGTGTAAAAATGACATAAACTATACATTTCATTAATGATCCAGAATAACATCAGTTAAAACCTATTGGGGGAACACATATTTAGGGGGCAGCTGGGGCGGCCAGTTGGTTGATGGTCCATCATGCAAAAGCTTTATAGTAATCAGGTCACCCTGGTCCAAGGACAAGTTCTTAGTATATGAGCAGGAAAGAGTTGACGCATAGACACCCTGCCAAATATAGCTGTAAAAGTGACCTTTGATGGAATATCTGTCCGAGTCATGTATTTGTAGGTCTCTGAGTGCTCATGGTGATGATGGTGTGTCTGTCATGTTCCTGGACATAGGACATGTCCGTTGGTCATTTTAGTACCGCTTTGCAACATTATGTTTCTGTTTCTGATTCAGAATTTGCTTCTTCAATGTAATACTGGTCCAGTCATTTCTTAGTAACAGTGAGAGGGGTTGATAGGTGTGTTAACAAGGGCAAGTAACCGAAGTTCTTTAGGCCTCAGTTTTGTTGTCTGTATGATGGGCATTATGATGCCCATATCACTGTCATTTTACATCAACCAGACGTCAGTCAATCTCTCATCCTCAAATCTCTTTTTCTTCCTCTCTCTTTGCAATAATTCCACATACCTCTCTCCTTAATCTATGGGCAGTGCTTTATATATGCATTATTTGAAGTCAGGGAAAAAGATTATTGTCCAAACATTCTGAAGCTGTTGTTATTCCTAGGGTGTGGGGGGCCTGTCTAAAAGTGATTTGAGTCACTCCAAATCAATGTGTCAAGCACTACTTTAGGGGCTCAATCTCAATCGTACAAAAGAAATACCTGGCCAGTCAGCCAGAGATCTGTTTCTCAGTCCCTCTTCCCTTCAAATGGGATTGGCCAAGATACCCCAGAATGACCCCAAAGGCACAAGTCCCGGGGCTTTTCAGGGTCTGTGGTCATCCTCTCATGAAGGGTAGAAGATTAGAGAGTGCCCTGAGCCGGGAGGAAATGATCTGGGGCTTGGAGTGCCCTGCCCCGTGTCTCTGCCTACCTACTCCAGACACTGGGGATTAACTTCGAAAATTTTAAGAGGCCAGGCAACATGGCTCATGCCTGTAATCCTAGCACTTTGGGAGGCTGAGGTGGGTGGATCACTTGAGGTCAGGAGTTCGAAACCAGCCTGGCCAACATGATGAAACCCCGTCTCTACTAAAATACAATAAATAAATAAATTAGCCTGGCATGGTGGTGGGCACCTGTAATCCCAGCTACTTGGGAGGCTGAGGCAGGAGAATTGCTTGAACCCGGGAGGCGGAGGTTGCAGTGAGCTGAGATTGCGCCACTCTACTCCAGCCTGGGCGACAAAATGAGACTCCATCCCCCAAAAAAAAAAAAAAAAAAAAAAAAAAAATAAGAAAGACACTACAAATTGTGGGAATTTCTAATTTATGAGCCCTAGGGAAGGAGCCTCTTCTGCCGTAGCTAAAGGGCAATTCTATACTGTGTGAATCTGAATCTATGGTAACTTTTAGATTTAAAAATTCTAGCCATCTTCCATCAGGAATTCAAAAAGCTCCCTGCCTGGGGTCGGTGCATTTTCAGACTAAACTCTCTCTATTCATTAATTGTACACACAATATAAGTTACATGACAGGTGCTAGGAAATTATTCAAAGCTGTACAAATCCATGAAATCCCAGACAGAAGAAGTAAATCGAATTTCTTCATAACTAACATAAGACTCAAAGCCTTTCTCTGTCCTACAAGGTTTTCCAACTTAGGAAATATATGAGTTTAACAATAGAAGTTCTTGTATTTGTCATGTCAGATCCTCCATAACTTATATTGTCAAGAAGAGGTTTTATGGGGACATTTCTACAGGTACGTAAAGCATCAGGCTATTTACAACATAAACAGATGCTGGCACCATCTGTTGGTTGATTGCTTATCACTCACAGAATGACCTGCTCTTTTTTTTCTCTCTCTCAATCATTTACTTTTCTAAAATTATCAACCAAAAATTAACAGAAAAACAACAATATTGCTTGACTAGGCATTTTCCTGTCATTCTCTTACCTCTCTCTTGAGGAACTTAGGTTTCTTCTCATTTTGCTTTCTATCTTTTCCTCTTCCTTATTCTCAGTGAAATTGGCCATCCATGTTTTTCTGTTTATCTGTCTATCAATCAGTCATCTATCCATCTATACTTGAAATAGATTTAAGGCGCCTAAATGCTGTTTTGTTACATGGATATACTGTGCAATAGTGAAGTCTGGGCTTTTAGAGTAACCATCATCCAAATAATGTACGTTGTACCATTAAGTAATTTCTTATTCCTCACTTCCCTACTGCCTTCCCACTCTTCCTAGCCCCCAGTGTCTATTATTCCACTCTATGGGTCCACATGTACACATTGTTTAGCTCCCACTTATAAGTGAGAACATGTGGTATTTGAGTTTCTGTTTCTGAGTTATTTCACTTAACATAATTGGCCAGCCATATTGATGATTTATAACATTTCTAGGGTATTGGATGTTTCCCCAAGTGTCAGCTCTCTTTATACTGGTGAATTGAAATATCACCATCTTAACTTTCAAGCAGTTAAAAAGCACACAAAATCATTATTTCTATGTAGAGTGGGATTGATTTTTGGTTTCCTTGGCTTTTGGCTTTTACCTCAAAATTCTCTCTGATTTGGTGTTTTTGGAGTTGAGGCAGAAGTCTCAATTCCAACATGGCTTAGAGAGGTCTGCAATGAGACTGAATGCCAATATTAAGATATTTCTATAATAACGTTTATAAAGATCCTCCAATAATAAAATGCCAGCAACATAGAATTTTCCTAAATCTGAATTTTCCAAATTCTTATGCCTTTGTGAGTTAAAAGTCTAAAATTTATTTTTGAAAAATCATTCTTATAAAGGTCTTATTCTTCCTAGCCTACCACAGAAGTTCCTGAATATCTGGGGAGATGCAATTTCTTCTGTATCTCCATCCTAATAATGTGCCTGCTTTGGCGGTGGTCTCATTCCTTCAGGACCTCAGAAGTTGTATTGGTTCAATGAATGCTAAATGTCCCAGGAGCCTGACCTTTTAAGAGTTCAAAGTGTTCATGGGACACGTATGGTTAGCCCAGCACTGATTATACCCATTAAATTAAGAAGCTTGTCCCTTGTGCCTAAAGCAATTGTCCCAGGTGTTAGTATGATCTCAGGACCCAGTACTTAGTCTTGCCAAAGACTGTAGGAGCAGTTCAACAGTGCAGCAAGAAGGAGGAGCTCCCACCTCAGGATGGGCCCATCTTTTCCAGTTGTCTGCCAGTTGCCAGTTGTCTGACCTGTGAATAGAAACTCAACTGAGAGTACTCTCCATTCTTCCAACTGGCTGTTTGCCTGAAGCTGATAATGGATGATGATAGTAACTCAGATAAAGCTCCCAATAAATCTTCATTATCCTCATATCATTTGTTAATGTCTTGATGTGTGCCAGGAGCTTCTCTGGGTGCCTTACTTATACGAAGTTATATAATAACTGTCATTACCCCAATATATAGTACCTTTCTTTTGAAACAATTTTAAGGAATTTGAGAAATAAAACCAAATGTAAAGATTAAGTCCAAAATAATCACCTTTATTGAAAAAAAAAAAAAAAAAAGAGAAAGAGACTAGTTTAGAGGAATGTACCTTAGTATAAAAATTGAGTGGACCTCCTTCCTGAATTCTGGAATTGGGCTGATACAGTAACACAGTTCCAGGGGTGTGGTGGGAGGCAGACCTCTTCCCTTTGGGCAAGTCCCTGCAAATTAAAGCTTGGAGGATGTGTCAAGCACTTGTCTTCCCTAGAGGAGGGAATTATGCGATGCAGCTGAGTCAAGCATGTCCTGCTTTTCTGAAATTAACCAGTCACCCTGATGGCTTCACTCCCTGAGGTGAAGTAAGTAAATGGAGTTATGCTAATTGAGCTCTCTTTATAAGACAGACACATCAGGAATGGGCAGGAAACATTCTCCATAATATGATAAGTAAAAATTTTGGAAGTTTTTCTTTTATAATGCTTTTGTTTTGAATTATGTAAGTAAAGTGGGAAATCATTGTGGAGTCTTAATGAGGGTCTTTTAGCAAGACAGTGACACGATGACTTTGTCTTAGAAAGGTAATTTTGGTAGCTGTGGTGAAGATTTGGAAGGAGACACAAGCTGGAACAGCAATTTCAGAGTCTCTGAGAGGCCAGGTGTAATGGTTCACACTTGTAATCCCGGCACTTTGGGAAGCCAAGGTGGGAGGATTGCTTATGGCTAGGAGCTTAAGACTACCTGAGCAACAGAGCAAGATACTGTCTCTCCCCCACCCCCAAAAAAATTCTGGGCATGATGGCATGCCTGTGGTCCCAGCTATTTGGGAAGCTGAGTGGAAGGATCTTGAGCTGAAGAGTTAAGGTTGCAGTGAACTATGATCATGCCACTGCACTCCAGCCTAGGTGACACAGCAAGAACCTATCTTAAAAAAAAAAAAGAAAAGAAAAAGAAAGAAAGAAAGAAAAAAGAACTGTTGCATGAAAGGATATGAGTAGGACAGTGGCCACTGGGAGAATGAGAATACAGATGTGAGAATTTTTATAACATTGAGAATGCTAAAACTTGGCAGTAGTAATCAGTTGTAGTAGAGAAGATAATGGGATAGGTGAAAGTGGTTCTGAGATTTAGGACAGATACCAGGAGAGTATATGCTTTGGTCCTAGAACCATAATATTCTCTCACATGAAGACTCACTTTTGGTGAAGATAGAAATGATCCTGTGAAGGGTGGGGTTGGGTTGTCTTGTTTGTATTCTATTGATGGGAAAACTGAACCATACTGTAGTTGCCTTTTCTGTTAAAATTTACGGTTGGATTCTAGCATTATCATGGTTTATCCAGTGCTTTCTCATTTTTCTAGACTATTTTCTACACAGAAGGGGACATGTTGCCTGCATTAAAATATTTCACTCTACTGGTCATGTTGCTTTCATTGGAGGAGGTAGGGCTAGGATTTAATGTGGAAAAACCTGACTTATAGCCAACTGTATGCATAGGCCTTGCTCAAACTTCTTGCTAAGAATCATCCCTTTTTATCAAGTCCAAAAGTGACTCAGAGACCCTTGGCAGTTACAGGAAAAAATACTTTAAATTTAGGAAAAGTGAAATAGGATGATCTTCCCAACTGTAACTATGGCATCTCATCTCCTCCCCTCTGCCCAGCCATTCTGGGATTTTCCATTGAAGAAAAGCAGGGAGAAGAGAAGAATAGTCTAAAGTCATCTATACTGTAACAGAAATGAATTCATTCATTCATTCATTCACCAAATATTTAGGTGCCTTCTATGTATCAGACAGTGCTTTAGACATTGGGGGTATATCAGTGATCAAAACAAAGCTCCCCATTCTGATAAAACTTATGTTCTAGTAGGGAGAAACAGCAGGTTGCTAAGAATGGTTCTTCATTTATGCAAAAAGCCACAATCTGCAAACCTCGTCTTAAATTGTTTTTAAGACTGAAAATGAAAAAGTGGAACATTAATTTTTAAAATTACTCTTATTTTTATTTAAGATGTGGGTCTCACTATGTTTGTTGCCCAGCCTGGTCTTGAATTCCTGAAGGGCTCAAGCAATGCTCCTGCCTCAGCCTCCGAAGTAGTTGGGATTACATGCACGCACCACCGTGCCCAGGGGAACACTCATATTGAAAAACATTACTCTTGTTTAGATTGATCCCTTTAAATTGTAAGGTGACACTATCTTTTAGTCACCTAGGGGGACACATCCTTTTAGAAAATGCTTGTGTTTTGTTACAAACACATCCCCAGCAGTAGCTTCGGAGAGAAAATCTAGTGAGAGAGGTATTTCCTCTTTTTTATCCTGTGGCTTTTATCCCTCCTTAGGAGATAAAACTAAATAATAAATGCCAGATAGTGGATATAATTTTATTGGCTGTGTTGTTGTTGTCACTGCTCTGAGTTACAGAAGATAACAGTGCTTTTCGTGGACCATCTAAATTCCAGCACCTAAACTTTTAGAGTGCAGAGTCTCTAGATTTCAATCACAGATGTGAAATGTTTTCAGTCCTGCTCCTCAGTTAAACTCTCAGAAACGCAGACAGTTCCTGACTTAAAATGGCTCAATTTATGGTTTTTTGACTTTACAACGGTACTCATAAAACCATTCTGTTTTTCATTTTCAGTAGGGTATTCAGTAAATTACATAAGACATTCAACACTTTATTATAAGATAGGCTTTGTGTCAGATGATTTGGCCCAACTCTAGGCTAATGTTAAGTATTCTGAGCACTTTTAAGGTAGGTTAGGCTAAGCTGTAGTGTTCAGGAGGTTGGAAGATTTTCATATATTTCAAAATTGCAAAATTTTCAACTTAGAATGGGATTGCTGGGGCATAACCTCATTGTAAGTTGAGGAACATCTGTAATGAAAGATGGACAGATGCAGCTAGGACAGCATCTGGAATTCTTGCTTTTCTTGTTAGTTCACTCCTATACATGGATGGAGATAGTCAAAAGTATTTAGGTACTGCCACATTAGTCAACCAATGAAACTAACTTATCTTGCAGAATTTGATGTTAATTATAAGCTTATTGATGTTAATTAAGGCTTATTGGAGGTCTCCTTTAACAGGAGCTTCATGTCATCTTTTTGGTCTGCACCGTCCATTCAATTTGCCTATTTACCTGAAGGTGGTGATAGGGGATGATGGTGATAACTCTGATAAGGCTCCTGATAAATCATCCTTAACTTCACAGTAGCCCTTATTGAATCCTTAATGCATACCAGGGGCTTTTCTGAGAGCCTTACTTGAGTAATAAATATTATTACCTCTATTTTAAAGATGAGAAAATATAACAATAGTTAAGCAAATTATTAAAGATCACCAAATTAAAAACTGAAGGAGCCAGGATTTTTAGACATGGGGTCTAGCTACAGAGCCCATTCTCTCCTAACATCTGTATTATATGGCTACTTGCTGAAAATTCAGAATCAGTATTAGAAATTATAATATTTTTAAATATACAAATTGGCAGTATAGTGGGGACACAAATTTGTTCACATTTCACTCAAATGTTCAGAGGAATAATTTATTTTTTAATTAACAGATCTGCCGCCTTTTGTAGTGAGAAATATTTTTAGTTTGATATACTTGGATGCAATAACTTAAACAGTATCTTTTCATATATTAACAGTTTTGATAAAATACTGATAATCTCAGAATTTTCTTTCTTTCCCTGCTTCTTTCAAGGCATCTGGGGATGTGCAGAAGGGATATAGTTTAAGAAATCTCATGATGGACTTATTTCTGTTCTGGTGAACAAATTTGCAATGGACTTTTGCTTTCACCCTAAAAAACCAAAACAATCTGAGTAAGTTACATAATTATAATTAAAAAGCCAAGGGCACAAAGAAACCTAAATAAATTGGACTTCAGAAAGTGGCAAACCCTTCATAAGAAAGAATTGATTTACAGTGGCTCTTAATCCTGACTGAGACAGAGGGAGGAGGAGGAGGAGGGATCTGCCATAGAGAAGATAAGAAAAAACAGACTAATTTTAACAAAATTTTAACAGCTGTGTGTGGGCTGGTGTGACAGATTAGAATCCAGAAAAGCCCCAGATTCAGATGAGACTGAACTACCACCCCCTCCAACCCCACTCTTTCTCATTGGTCTTCACTGAGTGCTGTGAGTAGGTCCTCAAAACTGGGGACAGGGAGAGGTGAAAACAATACTGTGAGGTACTTCAGAATTTCAGGAAATCTGCAGAATGAGTATAAAGAAGGCAACACCTAGGTACATCATAGACCAACTGCTGGAAACCAAAGATAAAATGCAGATTTTAAAAGCAGCTATGAGGGAGAAAATATTTTGCATACAGAGGGACAATTGCTAGTGATTTCTCACCAGAAATAATACACATCAAAAGAAAAATAAATTGAACCTTTTACATACTGAAAAAACATCCTCTGTCAGCCTAAAATATTATATTCAGTGAATTAATATTCAAATATGAAACTTAAAGTATTCATAGACAGGCAAAAGCTGAAATAATTCATCTCCAGCACACATGCATTATAAGAAGTGCAAAAGAAGTATTTCAGACTGATGGGAAATGATTTCATATAGACAAGTCAGAATCCCAGATCTGCAGGAAGGAATGAAAAGCATCAGAAAAAGTAAATACCTGGGTAATGTAATGGAACTATGTTTTAATTACTCCCTTTTATATACATACACAAATAAGTTTATTTTGAAAATATTATTTAGGAAAGGTAAGGTATTGTGGAGTTTATAACATATAGAAGTAAAACATAAAACAAGATAGCACAAAGAGTGACAAAAGATAAATGGAATTATACTGTTGTAAGGTTACATTTTATATAAAGTTGTATAATATATAATTTATTTGCAGGAAGACTATATAATTAAATTATTATCTAAACATTGTTATTTGAAATTACACTATATAAATTAAACAGGCTGTAATATCCAGAACTAATTTGTAAGATGCCATGAAAGAAGTGCTTAGAGGGCAAGTTATGGCAATTAAATATTTATTTGGGAAACTCCATAAGACTAAAGTGTAAGTTCAATGGTCTAAGCTTCTACCTTAAAAAATTAAAAACAATGGATAAACTAAACCCAAGCTAAATTTAAATGAAACAAAAAAATAAGAGCAGAAATCAATGAAATAGAAAACAGACAAACAATAGAAAAAACCTACATAGTCAAAGTTGAATATTAAAGATTAGTAAAATTAAACCTCTGGAAAAAATAAAGAATAGGAAAAAATACAAATTATCAATATTAAAACTGAAAGAGATATTACTACAGATTTTGCTAATGTTAAAAAACAGAATATTTTGAGCAACTTGGTACCAATAAATTTGACAATGTAGATTAAAAAGGACAAATTCTTAAAAAACATGAATTACCAAAAACTATCAAAAGAATAAATAGAAAAATCTTCAAAATTTCTGTATCATTTAAGAAATCGAATGTGTAATCAATAACCATTCTACAAAGAAAACTTCGGGCTCAGATATCATTATTAGTGAATTCTATCAAACTGTTAATGAAGAAACATACTCACGAGAAAATAAGTAGAAGAAAACACTTCCCAACTCATTTCGTAAAACAAGCATAATGCAGACAATAAAATCTGTCAAAAATAATACACCAAAAATAAAACAATATCTTGCATGAATATACACAAACATCTTTATCAAAATATTAGCAAATTAAATCTAACAATGTTTTTAAAAGATAGTAAATAATAATCAAATGGGTTGATTCCAAGAAAGCAAGGCTGATTTTATGTTAAAAAAGAAATCAATGTAAATACCACATTAAAAGAATAAATGAGAAAAATAATAGTTATCTCAACAGATGCCGCAAAAGCATTTGACAAAATTCAATACTTCTGAGCACACCAGGAATTGAAAAAAATTTTCTGCAATCTGATAAAGGGCATCCTCAAAGCAAAACAAAAGCACTAAAACCTAACATCACACTTACTTGACAGAACACAAAATTCATTCTTGCGTCTAAGCACAAGACAAGAGTGTCAGCTTTCCCTATTTAACATTATGTTGGAGGCAAGAAAAATTAAAACAAAAGGTGTAATGAATGATTGGAAAAGATAAAGTAGGGACATAATTGCATACATAGAAAACACTATGGGATTAAATCCTCTAAAACTCTGCTGAACTAATAAGTGAATTTAGCATAGTGAACATGCTAAACTTTTGTATTCATGCGAAGCATGTGTACATAGTAAACACTATGAACAAAAATTCTATTAAAACTAATAAGTGAATGTTAGAGTCATAAAATACAAGGTTAATATGGAAAAAAATCAACAATTTGAAAATGACAATAATACAATTCATAATAGTATCCAAAGATATTAAATAGCTAGGAATATATTTATGACAGATGTGTAAGGCCTTCACATGGTACTTGAAAAACACTGCTTGAGTAGTCTGGGTGCAGTGGCTCACAGCTGTAATCCCAGCACTTTGGGAGGCCGAGATATGGGGATCACCTAAGGTCAGGAGTTCAAGACCAGCCTGGGTAACATGGTGAAACACTGTCTCTACTAAAAATACAAACATTAGCCAGGCTTGGTGGCATGTGTCTCTAATCCCAGCTACTTGTGTGAGACTGAGGTGGGAGAATTGCTTAAACCTGGGAGGTGGAGGTTGCAGTGAGCTGAGATTGTGCCACTTCACTCCAACCTGGGTGACAGAGCGAGACTCTGTCTCAAAAACAAAACAAAACAAACACTGCTGAGAAAAATAAGTACAAAATAAAAGGAAAAGTATTCCATATTCATAAATTGAGTTGACTCAATATTATTCAAGTATCCATTCTCCCTAAGCTAATGTGTAGATTCAATGCAATCCCTTTCAGAATTCTAACAGTATTTTTTTGAGTCTAATAAAATGTGACTTTAACGTTTATACAAAATATACAAAGAACGTAGAATACCAACACAATTTTGAATAAAGAACAAAGTTGAAGGGCTTACACCATTTGATGTCACAACCTACTATATAGCAATCAAGTCAATGCAGAGCTGGGCTCAGGGTAGTTAGTATACCAATGGAATAGAATAGAAACTCCAGACCTAGGCCTACACATATGCAGTCAATTGATTCTTTATGTGAAGTCAATTGATTCTTTATCAAAGTGCCCCATTCAATGGTGAAAGAAAAATCACTTCAATAAATGTTGCTGAAACAACTGAACATCTGCACAGAAAAGAAAAAATCGCCTTCTATATTATTCCATACGTAAAAATCATGATAGACCTAAACACAATCCTTATCATAAAACTTCTAGAAAAAAGTATAGGAGAATATCTTTGCAACTTTGGGGTAGGGAGAAATTGCTTGGATTGGAAACAAAAGCACTAAGTGTATTTTAAAATTTGATGCATTCTATTAAACACCCCCAGACTCTAGGGGAAGCCACTTCCAGGTTCTTCTCTGCCAACCCCTACTCTGCATCATGTGAACTGCAGTCACTTGTTCTGAAAGGCCTCAAACACAGAGATCCTCTCAGCAGCTGTGGGCCTGCCTATCGTCCCAGCCCTGCCATGGAGTGGGGTTAACAGGCACTGCCTACCAAGGGCAAGACCAAAGCTCTGAGGGAGAGAGAGGAGCAGGAGAGAATGGAAAGTGAGAGACTATAAATTTGGAAAATAGAAAAAGATGAAACTTTCATTTAAAAGATGCTATTATGAACATGAATAGAAAAGCCACAGACTAAGAAAACTTTGGAGCACATATCTGATGAAGGACTTGTATCCAGAATCTATAATAAACTATTAAAAGTGCTCAAAGAGATGAACATTCCAATTAAAAATGGGAAAAATGCTTGAGCAGACACTTCACGAAAGAAATATATGAATGGCCCACAAACACGGAAAAGGTAAGACATATAGTTACCAGGGACTGCAAATTAAAATAACAATAAGAAACCATTGCACACATATTGAAGGGTTGCAATAAACAAAGACCAAGCGGTGAAGATGAAGCATAACTGGTATGTAAAATGGTATAGTCACTGTGAAAAACTATGTTTATGAACTCAGCAATTCCAGACGTAGGTATTTAAGAGAATGAATACATGTGTTCACAAAAGACTTGTACAATAATGTTTATAGCAGTTTTATTCATAACCTCAAATCAGAAACAACATGCATGTCCATCAGCAGGAGAATGGGTAACTAAACTATGGTCTCTTTACACAATGGAATACTCCTCAGTAATGAAAAGAAATGAATTACTGAAACACACAATATCACGTTTGAACCTTAAAAACATTGTTAAGCAAAAACAGACCCCACGCATAAATGCTGTTATGATTCCCATTTATATGAGATATAAAATTAGACATATTAATCTGTTGTGATAGAAAATAGAAAGTGGTTTATGGAAGCTGGGTGCAGGAATTGACTGGAAAAGGGGCACAGGATAACTTTCCGGGATGTTGGAAATACTTTTGTTTCAGGTAGTTGATGTATAGGTATATACAATACTTACAAGTAATCAAACAGAATACCTAAGATCTATGCAATTTACCTTTGGTTAATTAAACCTCAATTAGAAAAAGATACATGAAAAGGAAAAGAATCATCTCAATGGATGATCACACAGGGTATGGTAGGAAAGAAAGGAAAAACCGTAGAAAATAGGTGATATGGAAGAGAAAGGTTATTGCAAGGGAAGAAAGGATAAGATGCAGTTTTAAAATTTAAACCTCATTTTCTAATTTTCTAGGTTTCATTAAGATTGTAGTATAAATATATTTTCTGAAAATTCTAGTGCACAGGTTAACCATTGTCGTCTCCTCATCTTTCCTTTATTCGCTATAATGGATGTAGCTCATGTAACAGTGGTAGCGATGCCAACTTCTGGGGCCAAATCTATTCCCAACTTCAAACACCAAAGATGTTTGTGCATCGAGACTGTTTTGTGATTCATCCAACTTCAATTTTACCAGTTCCATTAAGGGAAATACTAGTTCATTCTCGATGTAGGTTTGAGTTTCTGTTGGGGGCTGATTTACTTACAGAATGAATATGCTGTGCTCCTTATCTTGCACATGCACAGCCTATGATAATATAAAGTTGTAGGATAGGAACTGAAGCCATAGCTGGAAAAAAAAAAAAAAAGTTGGTTGGTTATATAGCTCAGTTAAACTTTAAAGGGAAAATAAAAAATACTGTATCAGCTGGAGGAGATGGGGAGGAGAAAGATGAAGAGGAGGATGGAAGAAAAGGAAGGAAAGAAGGAAGAGCGGGAGGAAGGGAGGGAAACCAAAGAAGCTGCCTGGTAGGTGGATGGTGATGGAGTCTTTGTGTTCCTAGACCAAACTGAGGGTCAGGCTGCTATTTCTTGTGGCCCAATAACAAGATCCAGATGAACTGGGGAAGAGGAGAGTTTTTCTTTCTGCAACCAGCTGCAGGGAGAAGGCCTGGAAATAATTGCCGGACCAAGTCAAAATTACAAAGTTTTCCAGAGCTTACAACGTACCTTCTAACCTGCATGTTACCTATATTTCTACATTTAAGTATGCATTCATCTAAAGACATAAGTGATTCACTTCTTTTCATCTATAACTGACGTCTGAGTCCTGAAGACCTTCCTCTGCAGCTTCAGTAAATTTGCTTAATCTAAATGGGTTCAGTTGCTGGAGTGATTAGCCTTATCTTGTCTCTTGCTAGATCATAAACGTTTCGGAAGTTCCTTCAGATCCCCAATAAACTTGTTTATGGAGGCCTGGGAAGTTTCTTCAGGCCCCCAGTAAAACTTATTTAATCCTAAATGGGTCCTGTTAAGAATTCCTTCATTATTTATTTTGTCATGCTTTAAGGCCCAGGAAAGGCCCAGGCAAAGCTCTTGGTGGGCTTTTGTTACATCCCAGCCTTTGTATAAGGGCACCGACTTTCAATATTTAACTCAAGCACTCAGTCAGTTCTGAAACAGTTGTTATGGAGACCTGTGTTAGTGAGACCTGCCTCACTTGAACTGACACGATGTCCTCAGGATCTTTACTGGACTCTTTGGATGAATGCCGCATCTGGGCTTCTCTTGGTGACCTTTGCACACTGGTTCTACTTGGCTTTGTAGTGGTGTGACTCTGCAAAGCACATTTTTCTTTTTTTAATATGGGCAATAGAGGAAGACTGGAAGGCAGGAGAAGGGACTTACTCTTTCCTGCTTGCCTCGTGTCCTTGCCACAGTGCCCCAGGAATGGCCTCTAAACTGAGCAGTGGTAGGTAGTTCCGGTTGTGAGTTTCTTTCCACATTTCCAGAACCAGTCGCATCAGTACCACTTCCCCGAGGTCAGGATCCTGGCTCCTCAGTTCCTCTCTGAGCTTCTAGTTCTAATCACTCCAGTGTTTCCCCTTTATTCTCCCAGCCCTATGGGGGTAGCTGCTTCCCGTAGTTAATATCTTTGTGTGGCCTCTGTGTTTGTTCCCCCTTTGCCTTCTCAGATCTTTAATACCCATTCAGCCAACTTATCTCTGTTAAGATCTGTCTGTTTTAACAATAGTATAGTTTATGTTCCTGACTAGATCTGGCTGAAAAGTTGCATATACATAAAAGCATTAGAGAAAATCACATTCATAGATTTGAAAATATGAAAATCATTTTAGTATAGTACAGCTATAGAGGAAATTTGATTTACCAGAGTTCCTTTTGGTGATAGCATTTTGGGGAAATAAATATACTGTAAAGTCTATTTGGCATGATAGATTAAGTCCTGAAGTAAATTTTGGTGCTGAAGTTTGCTGATAAACTTTATTTTAATAACGATCGCTGCTGTTGATGAGAAGTCATTTTGTTTAATGATGACTCTGATGGGTTTGCATGTGCATGAGGAGAATAGCTCTGTATATCAGAGGAGGAAGAAAAGAGGAGTGGCCTTACTAAAGAGTCTTGGGAGGGAAGAGGGAGAAAGAGAAACACCTAGATGGCAACTGGGTGGCAAGTGACCTAGAAGCATAGAAACATCTAATGATAAATTTTGAGCTATTAGTTGAGGGATGTCTGTGTGACCTCCTTCCAAATTTTCTCAATGAAATTGCTAATGAAGTAGATGTGGCCATCTGTCGCTTGTGTTTCAGAGTACTTTTTTGTGAGGAAACATCCAGTGCTAAACTCAACATCTAAATTTGCGGGGAGGCTGAACTGGAGAAAATGGACAACTCAGTTGGTCTAGTCTAGAGCTCTGGCTGAAGCAGTGGTCAATGCTTGGACTGTGGATTTAATGACACAGCATTGATCCCAATTCTACCACTTATTAACTGTGTGGGTTGGGATATGTTGCCCAACCTCTGTGAGCCTCATTATTTTTTCTAATCTGTAAAATGGGATAATAATAATACCAAATTAATATGGTAGTTATGTCACATAAAAGAAATACATGTACTGTAAAGTGCTTGTTATAGTGCCTGACATATAAAAAGTGCTCAAAAATATTATTTTGTGTATAGTATTTTGAGCCCAACTTAAATGCCATTTCTTCAGTAAAGCTCTCTGTCTCCTCCCTTCCCCCATCTCTGATCAGAATACTTGAGTCTTTGATTCATTTACTATCTATTATAGGTCTTTGTCACACTAAATTATAATTGCCATTTGTCTAACTGTTTTTCCTATAGACCCTGAGCCTCTTGTGGTCAAAACTCATGTATTTGTTCTCTTAACACTGACAATTAGTTCCTGTAATATAATGGAAAGGCTAAAGACTGTTTAGTGAATGGGTGAATTTTGAAGATTTGTTTCCTAGGAAAGTTTCTGAAAAAATTAACCTTTACTTAGTCAAAGACTTGTTGATGACATCACACAGGAAGTGAGGAACCTCTTCTCCTTTAGTAAGGAGTAGCATGGACGTGCTCCACTGCTTTACATTCCCTCCCAAAGTCAGGGTAAGATGAGGAAATCTGGGAAGCTTCACGAAGCACGTGGCTGTTGAAATTGCTACAAGATGAGAACTCTGACATCAGCATGGATGCATATGGAATTCCACACAGTGACAACATTTAAGGCATGTAAAGGTAAAATTAGATGAGGTAGGTTGAAGATTGATAAGAAAATGGCTGTGATGGGATGTGATATGGTTTAGCTCTGTGTCCCCACCCAAATCTCACATTGAATTGTAATAATCAATGTCAAGCATGGACCAGGTCGAAGTAATTGAATAATGGGGGCAGTTTCCCCCATGCTGTTCTCATGATAGTAAGTTCTCACAAGATCTGATGGTTTTATAAACACCTGGCATTTCCCCTGCTGGCACTCATTCTCTCTCCTGCTGCCCTGTGAAGAGGTGCCTTCTGCCATGACTGAAGTTTCCTGTGCCCTCCCCAGCCATGTGGAACTGTGAGTCAATTAAACTTCTTTTGTTACAAATTGCCCTTTCATGGGTATTTCTTCATAGCAGTGTGAGAACAGACTAATACAGAGTGACAGTGCGGAAGTGTCATTATCATGGAAGGTAGTGCTAGGAGTATAAAGGGCACCATATTCTGGAAAATTTTGAATGCCCACCCAAGAGGTTTGAATTTTATTTTCCATGTTTCAGGGAGTTGCTGATTGCTTTCCAACAGGTCCATGCCATGATATAAAGTGTTTCAAAAAGACCACGTTGGGAGCAGTGTTTGGTATTGATCAGAAAAGGGACAGAAAGAAGAAAGGAGCTCATTCTCTGCCACAGGGGATGAGGAAGGTGGGCAGGAGCTGAACCAGTAGCAAGGAGAGTGGAAAGGCCAGGGTACATGCCTCCAAAACTAAAGAGATTGAGATGGCAGGATTTGGAGGGGTTACAGAGAGGTACAAAGTGAAGATGACAGATTTTGGGTATGAGGAACTGGGAGGAGAATGGCACTTTTAGTAATAATAGGGAACACATAAGGAAAAATAAACTAAACAAGAGAGTAACTTTCCCTTTGGGTATGTTGCTCTTGTGCCATCAGTTATATACATACATGGTGAGGTCTTGCAAATTGTGGAAATGATTGAGTGTTTAGTCTGGCCATTTCACTTGGAGGACATGTACACTGATGGTTGAAACTGTGAGAATGGGTGACTGAAAATGGTGATGTTGGAACTTTGGTAAATAAAATCTAAAGTTTTTAAAATTAGATGAAAAAGCATGGAGAAATTTCTTGGGAAGAATTTTTTCTGGATGACATCATCAGTTTTTTCTTTTTTTTTTTTTTTCCTGTAAGATGGAAGGAGAGGGTGGTTGGCTCAATTTCCTGTGCATATTGAGACATAATTTTCATTTGTCTTTCCTGTCCATGCAATAAAAGTTTTCATTAAGTAGCATTGCTATTATCTTGATATTAAGTAGGAGAGAAGAGAAAGATACTTTATTTGTTTTGAGATTTGAGAGAGAAAAAAGATATTGTAGAAAAACTGGGATTGGAGGGAATGTCTTAAAGGATTAGCCAGAACTATTTCTAAGTATTTATCAAAATAACTGTCAAACATTATTCTTTAATCCTGTGCAAAATCATCTTGTTTTCCTACAAAATGGCGGGAAAACATTTGTTTTTCTACAAAATGGTCACTGAACCATACTGTTTTCTCCAGGCAATGAGTAAAAATTTGTCATTGTTTTCACTGTTGATGCTGATCCACAGGAGATACCTCGCATGCTATTAGCAAGTCCCTGAGTATTTGTATTTGTTTCTTGATTCTTCCCCACCCATTGCTGTTTTCAAAGCCTGAAGTGCTGGAAGATAGTTGAACAGCTGTTGTCTTTAAAATAATCTTACTGTTGTTCCTTTCACTCTGAGCTCTTGATTTCCTCTCACGAATGTTTAGAAGTAAAGAACTTTCCTTTCCTTTATAATTAAAAATTAGTAGATATGGCAGATACAACCTAAGGTGGCCTCCAGTGAGTCATGCTTTTGTATAATTCCCTCCCTTGACTACAGATGGAAGCTGTGACCTGCTTTTTAACCAATAGAATATGGCAAAGGTGATGGGAGGTCACTCCCATAATTATGTGATATTATGTAAAACTCCACCTTAAGCAGGCTGGAGAACACTTCCCTTGCTGGCCTTGAAGAAGCAAATAGCCATTGTGTGAACTGCCTAAGAGGAGGACCACGTTGCAGGGAACTGCAGCTGGCCTCCAAGAGCTAAGGGCCTCAGTCCTACAACCACAAGGAACTGAACCCTTCCAACAACCACAGAAGCTTGGAAGGATGATCAAAAGTTTCAGATGAGAATGTAGCCTGGCTGGCAACTTTATTATAGCCTTGGAAGACCAGAGGAGAGGATCCAGTTAAGCCATGCCTGGATTCTCAACCTACAGAAATTGTGAGATAAAAATGTGTGTTGTTTAAAGCTACTAGGTCTATGGTGATTTATTATGCAGCAATTGAAAACTAATGCAGCAGGGAAAGTACTGGTTTAGTGGTCAAGGCCCCCAGGTAAAATACTCCAATGTGTAACCAACTAGAGAATGAATCTGAAATATTTCTGTTATTTTAAGAAATAACTGCAATGTCCTATAGCTTATCACTTCAATCAGCATTACTTCGGGAACAATGAGTTTCTTCTGATTGTACCTGCCCTACTGTGCGAGATGGGTGACTCATTGAAAGGAAACAAAAAGGTAGATGGGACCTCTTCTTCTGTGTGTGTCTGATATTCTTGGCTGGCCTGAGATTCAACATGTATTCTCCCAGGCCTTCTCATATTCTGTTTCCAATAATGGGATCTTTTTATTTAGTGCCTGAAGATGGAGTAACACCAAATGAGGAAGGGCATCAGTCCCGCCTCCAACTCTTTTTCACCTTTCACTCTATTTCTTTTCATTTCTCAGAACTTTAACAGGCTTGGTTGCTGTATTCTAAGAACAGTCAGTGTTAATCGGTGGTATAAACATTAACTGCAGAACAGAAGCTCCAAAGCTCCGCTACTCGTGAACATTCATTATATCTAATTATATTGACAATCATAAAGCTATGGGCCAGGACCAAAGAAGGTCACCTCTACCACCACTAACAGATGACATTGGTTTCTTGGGAAGTGTCACTGTGGAATTGGGAATAAATGGCCTCATAAACCTTGTGATTTACCTGTTGGATTTAACTTCTTTTGGAGGTAGAGGGCATTCGTATTATCATATTTATTTTGCAGGTGAAGTTCTGAGGCCAAGAAAGGGTAGCTAATTTCTCCATTGGTGGTGAGTCCAACCCCTTCTTCATCCACTAACTGTATTTGACTTGAGTAAACCATGTACTTCTGCTGGGTTTGTTGTTTTGTCTGCTAAGTGAACATAAGCAACTTTGCTTGCGAGAGATGAGATTTGGCCAGATGTTCTGTTGGCTCTTTCAAAGATGTAAGATCTACAATTCTAAATTGGAATCAACCACAGTTTCTCCAGTGGCTTAAAACTTCCAAAGAGTACCTAAAATAGAATCATGTACATAAATAATTCTTAAAATTGATAGCAAAAGTCAATAACTGAACAACAGAAAACACAGTCCAATTAGAAAAATGAACAAGAAAACAGGAAAACCATTTCACCAAAGAGGATGTACAAATGCAAATCAGCTGAAAAGATGCTCAATGTCATTAGCCACCAGGGAAATGAAAATTATAACCACAATGAGATATCATTACATGCCTATCAGAATGACTAAAATAATAAAAAAAGGACACCACCAAATGCTGGCAAAGGATGTGCAGAATCTGGATCACTCACACATTGCTGGTGGAAACTAAAAGTGGTACAACTACTCTACTCTGGTAAACACTTCGGCAGTTTCTTCTAAACTAAACATTCAATTATCATACAATTGAGTATCAGCAATAGTATTCTTGAGCATTCACTCTAGAAAAAAATCACCCAGCAGTAAAATGGAATGACATATTGAAACATACAATCAATTGGATCAGTCTTGATGAAATTATGCCAATAAAGCCAATCCCAAAATGTTACATATTGTATAATTCTATTTAAATAACATTCTTTGATAAAATTACAGCAATGGAGGACAGATTAGTGGAGGGAAAAAGTGGGGGTTTAGGTGGGTGTGGTTTTAAAAGACCAATACAGTGATCCTTCTGGTGATGGAACTATTCTGTGTCTTGACCAAGGTGGTGGCTCTATGAGCCTACATTTGTGATAAAATTGTATAGAACTTGATACACATACAAACACCCAACTGAGTTCAAAGAAAACTGTGAACATCTGAGTAAGAATAGTAGTGTTAATTTCAACATCCTGGTTACATTGTAGTTGTTGAAAGATCTTACCATTGATGAAAGCTGGGTACAGGGTACACCAAACTTCTTTGTATTATTTTCAAAATTGCATGTAAATCTACACTTATAGGTTTAATTTAAAAGACTTAGAGTTATATGAAACCATTGGGAAAAAGTGAAAGCATTAACAGACATTTAGTAAGCACTTACTATATATCTCTTTGTTAACCGTTGCCTCTGTCCTAAAGATCTTTTCAGTTTGATGATAGAATCATGGAACTGTCAAAGAATTTTATAAAATAATATAGTGCTTCGAGATAATGTCCTTTGACCAACTTGGCCAATTTGGACAACTGGAAGGAATAAATATTCCTTCGTTGTCCTCAGTTAATGTAACAATGATAAATACTGGCTCAAATAATCTTTTGACATTTTATTGATGGCATAACTGGCTGAGCACCAGGGTAAAATATAATGAAGAATACTTCAATCTAATTAAAAAATTGACATCCTTAACAAAAAGTAGAAGAGAAATCCTTTTATAGTTCAATATTCCACCCCTCATGTTTTCAGCCTGTGACTGTACCAAACCACATCTTACGACAGAGTATGAAGGGCATATCTGAGAGACAGAAGCAGACTTCACTGTCACCTTTGCTAGGAACTCGAACTGCTGGTTCTGGGAGGTCACCTGACCTTTCAAGCAACTTATACATACACATTAAGATTTATGGAGATCTTAAAACAACAACATGTAGTTCTGTCTTCAGAAGTAGCATTTGATGAACATTTTGGATTGCTGAAAAATGATTTTAGAGTTTACATTTTTTTCTTCTATTAGATGCTAGTGAAATGTTGTAAACAAACTTCTGAAATGATCATTTCAATCTGATGATTAATAGAAGCATTCCTTGGTGCCAATATGTTATTCTCTGTTCAAAGAACTATGCTATTACTAACTATATCTAACACAATTTAGAGTCAACATTTGCTGAAAACAAAATTAATTGTGATGTACTTCGTGCTGCTTCACATTTTGCATAATAGTTGTCAACATGGCAACACATTTCTCCTGAGAACAAACTTGCTGTGCACTTTATTTTCCCAGTGATTTTATCTTCAGAGATTTCTAAGGGTGTTTATCATGTGACTATGGTAGCAACAGGTGTTGATGTTAAGGGCTTGGGCTTAGCTGCCAGCCTCCACCATTGTATGTCATGCACTGGATAACTTAAGGAGTATTTTATTGCTTTTCTTAAAAAATGAGCTGTGAAAATTAGTTTGAGAATTGATACGCACAGGTACAGTGCTTTCGAGGCTATGTGTGCCCTCTCCACACAGTCTCATTTATCATATCCAGCAAAATCAAGAATGATGACATTGTTGGCATCCACGGAGCACGTTATATCCAGAAATCCCAAATTGCTTTCTTATCTGACCTTGCATAAATGCAGAATTTGGCACTGTTATGGCATTTCTTTTGGACTGTCACGCCTTTAATCACTTTTTCTTATTTATACTTTGTTGTTTTTGTTGGGTTCTCTTTTTATTTGTATTACTAAAGGTCAATGCTCCCTGGGTCCTTTATCTCTCACCACTTAAAACCTAGTGAATGGAATTTCTAGGATGGGCATATCTTGATAATTTTATTTGGATAATGAGGATGTGGGACGTTGAGGGTTAAATGAGGAATGCAGCTCAAAGTGCTGCTGATGTGTATAACTCAGACTTTTTTTGCCTCTCACAAAAGGTTGAATCCTGGGATGGATTGGCTTTCAGCCAGGTTCTAGCAATTCATGCACCTTTCTTATTCCTTTTCACTCTTCCCCCCCGGGGTTAAGCTATTAAACATGGTGGCACTTATTTTTTTCTGGCTTGATGCCCGGAGATTTTTTCTGGAAGAGAAATTATCTCTTTGTCCAGTTGTTTCTTGCTTTTAGCTCAGGGACTTTGACAACTGGCATCCAGGAGACTTTTTTGACTGCCAACTAATCAAAAAAGACAGTGCTGGGGAGGGGGGCGGCCCCCTATCCCTGCTCCCCCTCTGTGTCCCACTTTGAATCGAGTGTCTGTTAGGTGTTGAAAGACATTATGGAAATATACTGCCTGACAAAGGAAGTAGATGGCCAGGAAGTAAATTTGGGAATGTTCAGTTATTTGGTGAATCAAATGAGCAACAGAACATCAAAAGCCTCAAGCAGGTGAAAGCACCTATGAATCAGAGCTGGGGAAGTTAAATCGCTTCTATTTCTCTGAAGAAGAGGGATGAAAGGAGCTCAAAACACCATCTCTTGTAGCGCAGAGCCAAGAACTAAAGCAATACTGCACAAAACAAATGAGACAGAAAAGGCATGGAACAAAAAGACACAGATTGTAGGTTCATGGTTTGCAGAAAGAAGATAAGGGGAAGAGAAACCAGAATAAATTTCGACTTGTCAAAGGGAAAGAGCAAACCAAGAAAGGAATTTGTATTTAGAAAGTTTCCAGGGAAAAGAGCTGCTGAGAAGCAACATTTACAAATGAGAAGATGGATGAGACTACGGGGGCTTAGATATCAAATTAATGTGTAAGTCAGGAAAGCATAAGGACTTATAAAATATGTATTGATAGAGTACAAAAGGACTCCCTTGGAAGCATCTGGCACTTAATTATTAAATCAAAAAGACATAAATCCAAGAATGCTGAAAAAATGAAAGAAACGTGATCTTTGTTTTCAAATTGACAAAAATCACTTTTTAACTCTCCTGTATGCACAGGCAATTTCAGAACAATGGGGAACAGCACGTAAAAAATGTTACAGGAAGAAAAGCAGCCCTGAGGACATATCACTTATATTTTTAAATGAGGTTAAGAGGCCAAACATTCAAATGATAGTAAAAAGTTCAGCACTGATAAGCTGATCAGGACAAACTAAGTTATGAATATAGCATCTTTATAATGTGCAAAGAAAATCAAATATATTTTATCTTCATAGAATTATAAAATCTTTTGTTCATATAGTGATTCTGAGTAGGCATAGCTAAATTTAACATGATAATATTTAGTCTTATTCATCAAATTAGTATATATTTTCCTGGCCTTGTCCAGGCTCTGAAAAGTAGACAGTGAACTGAGTGCAAGCACATGATAAGAGTGAGTGTCTAACTCTCGTGCGGGAAGAGGTAGTTGTCACATTGACGAATTTCGGGTCTGTTCTTAGTAATTTCATTAATAATCTGGACAAAATAGAGTATGAGTTTTGGACAGACCTGAACTTTAGTGCAAGCTTGGGCCCTGGCTAACCTTGGGGAAGTTTTATAATGTCTCCGAGTCAGTCTCTTCATTATAAAGTAGAGATAACGATAGCTATCTGATAACACAGGCCACCATGAAATGTTACAAATATAACAGAAGGACGTCAGTAAAATGCCTAATACAGTAGGCACTCCATGTGCTCACACACTTCCTCTTCTACCTGTTCTTCTGGGCTTGGCCTGCCCTTGCTGGGTGTGTCACTTTGTTTTTCTGTGTAGTATTACTTTCTTCTCTTTATACAGGCTATCATGCCTTTGTTCATTATCATCCCCAGCTGCTTCTCCGTTCCACCTATACTGCCTAGAATATTAGTACAGTTCACTGCTCTTACATATGCATTTTTGTGTATTCTTCAGGATTAGTTTTATAACTGCCTGTCATTGAGCACCTCTGAAATGCATTCAGGAGTTTAGATTTGATATTAAGGCAGTGGTTCTCAACCCTGGCTGCACATCAGAATCAGCTAGGAGCTTTACAAAAACCCTGAAACCCAGGCTGTACTCCAGACCAATTATATGAGACTCTCGGGGTATCAGTCCTAGGCATTAGGAGTCTCTTACAACTCTCCAGGTGATTTCAACATACAGTTAAGGTTGAGACTTACTGTTCTAGTATGTTAGTGAGGTACTCTATGTAGATGCCATCTGCAAAATTAATGTGAATGCCTTTCATTTCATTACTGATTTGATTATGGGTCAAGATAGTATCTGGGTTTGTGCCAACCCTCGTTGTGGGGGGAAATCTTAGGTCCAAACCCTGCACCCCCCACATTAATTCTGCTTCACTCTTATCCCCTACCATGCTAATGTAAAAGGAAAATCACTTTTATAATACAAAAAAGTAAGGGAGAATCTAGTATCATTTCTTCATTTTAGAGCTGAGGAAACTGAAGCACAAAGAGGAGAAGCAACCTACCTCAAACCCCAAGTTGTTATTGGAGCCAATATGCAAATGACAGTGTTTTTATTTGGCATCAAGGGAGAAACTGTACATTGTCTAGGCATGTTTTGATTTGTAACAAATAGAGTAAGCTCTGTCTTTTATAATTTAAAACTTTGTAGATTGATAATTACAGAGGTTTGCATTCAATGGTAGGTTGTATGTATAGATGTTTAATGGACACTATAATAAATGAAAGAATCCAGAAATAAGTCACTGAATTAATTTCAACAGCGAGTGAGGTTTAAAATTCCAAAGACAATGGAATTAAATTCCAACGGAATTAAAACAGATGGCGTTGGGCCCTGGGACCTGGTATTGGTAGCAGAAGAGAGGACTTTGGCTTGCCATGTTTGCTTCTGAAAATAAGAAAGACCCACTCAGCTTATCTACATTTTTCTGCAGGGAGTACCACTCGAAACTCAAACTCTCTGTCAAAGAAAAATTGCACTAGATAGGGTTAAACAGGCAAAGAAGACTTTATTCAGGACTGCAATCAGGGAGAGAGATTGGACTCAACTCAGCTGAAACAAAAGGCAGGTGAGATTTTAAGCACTAGCCTGAGCTAGTGACAGCATAGCACAGCATTATTTGTGTGGAGGTTGGTCTATGCGATTAGGCCATATGTGTTTGCTAATTGGTGCTAATGGAAGTTAGGTTGCTACTCTCCCATAGAGCATGGGAGATAGGGATGCTGTCTTCCTTAATGATTGCATTTCAAAGGAATGGCTCCCAGAGTTTTGAGAAGTTCCTGTGTTGTAAAACCAGCAAGAGTTTGGGAGATTTATGTCTCAAGGGGACAGAGGAAGAAAATACAATTACAAACTTTCTAAAGTAAATGTAGGGGAAGGCAGTTAGGGGTCTGCAGTCAGGGGAAAAAAACTGTCTAAAGTTTACTCAAGCTGAGAGGAAATGTTAAGGCTGTTTGGTCACCCCAGTGAGCCTTCCTTTCTGATTATCTCCAGGGATGTGCTAAGTCCTGGTGGGTGAAAAGAGCCCGGTGCTCAGATCAACAGCCCGGGCCCAGCGTCGGCTAAAGCATCAGAAACTTTCTACCACAGAACCTATCACTGGGCCTGGAGATTCTGAGCCCTTTGCTACACAGTAAAATCCTCTAGGGAAGGTTTAAACATTGCCACATTGTCACTGCATGGACCCCAGCTCTTGAGAGTAGGACCGTAGTTGATCTGGGATGGCTCAGATACTAGATTGTGTTAAAGCTCTCCAAGCAATTACAGCTTGTAGTCAGGGTTGAAAACCAAGGATGGAGACGAAACCTCTCATTTAATCTGTGAGAGAGCACTGGGACCAGACAGGTGGGGCTTTTTGCCCACAGCCTTGTCATTCGTTAGGGACATACACAGGACCAGTGCTCAGATCTCTACTTCTAGGTTAGTGCTTGCCACTTACATTTTCTTTGCATTTACTACATGTAGATTTGCAGTGAATACCAAAGTTTATTACATTTAATTTCCCTTTAATTTGTGTCAGATTAATAGTTTCAGAATAAAACCTTGGAGTACCTTTTAGTGGTAGGGGTTGAGAGAGGCAGGTTATAAAGTGTCTGTGAGTAAGGTGCTTGGTTTCTGTGCCTCAGTTTCTCATTTTAAAACTGAGACTATATATATATATAGAGAGAGTACATATACATAGAAAATATAAAAGACTGTCTTCTAGCATCCAGTTTTGCTAATGAGAAGTCTGATGCTGTTTTGATTACAAAATTTTTGTTGTTACAATTGTTCTATTGTTGAAAGTAATTTCCTATATTATATATATATAATCACTGTTAGATTTACGATTTGATTTACAATTTTCAGGGCAGAAATCTTGTTTGTTACTCAGCTCCTGGTCATGCTTCCATCCATGGGGTAGCAGACAGGGCCTGAAAACAATTTCAGCAGGTCTCCACCTGAATGGTCTAGTTGTTGTTTCTAGAGACAATATTGGGGAATGGGGAACGGACAAAAGCAAGGGTGTCTTTCTTCCTTAGGGATTTGTAGGTATTCTTTGGAGAGAACAGGATGCCTGGCTTATATGCAGTCTATTCTGGATAGTAATCTTTTTCCTTTTAAAGATGTAGGAGACATTGCTTCCCAGTTGTCTGATTGATTGATTGATTGATTGAGTCGGAGCTTTGCTCTTGTTTCCCAGGCTGGAGTACAATGGCACAATCTTGGCTCACTACAATCTCTACCTCCCGGCTTAAAGCGATTCTCCTGCCTCAGCCTCCCAAGTAGCTGGGATTACATGCATGCGCCACCATGCCTGGCTAATTTTTTATTTTTAGTAGAGATGGAGTTTCGCCATGTTGGTCAGGCTGGTCTTGAACTCCTGACCTCAGGTGACCCACCCACCTTGGCATCCCAAAGTGCTTGGATTACAGGTATGAGCCACTGCGCCCATCTCCAGTTGTCTTTTATCTTTTTGCATCATTTTCTTTGATAGAAAATTTAAATTTTGATGAGGCTAAATCTTCCTCTGTGGTATCTAGCTAGGCTTTGTGCCTCATGCTGGAAGGCTGTTCTTGCTTCAATACTATTAAGTGTTTTATATTTTCTTCTATAACTTTTATTTTAAAAAAGTTTAGCTCTTTTACTCATAATGCATCTGGAATTTATTTGTATTCATGGTGTCAGGCAGCACTGTAACTTCATACTTTCCAAGTGGATAATGATAACCAGTATTCACCATAGTATTTATGCAGTCATTTTTCCTTTTATTTAAATATCACTTTTATCATAAATTTGCATTTGTATATGGTTTATTTTTCTATTCTATGTGCTGCTCCATTTATGTCAGCTTATCTGGGACCAGTATGACATTATTTTCCTTTGATAAATTCATAGGATATTTTGATATTTATTAATATAACTTCCCTCTCTTCACACCACATGCAGGATTCTTTAAAAAGTTTCTTATCCTTTCTTGCCTATTTTCTTTTCCATGTGGATTTTAGAATCAGCTTAAGTTCCTTAAATAATCCAGTTGTAATGTTTACTGAGGATTGCTTTGAATTTATAGTTTTAAGTGGAGATATTTTGTAATTTGAAATATTGAAACTCCTTGTCTAGGATCATGGCATGTTTTCCTGTTTAATTAGTTTGTTAAAGTCCTTATATACTTTGCAATTTTTTCATTAGGTTATTATAATTTTTCATATGTATTTGATTTTGAAGATGTTGCTTCACTGTCTTCTAGCATCCAATTTTGCTAATGAGAAGTCTGATGCTATTTTGATTACAAAATTTTTGTTGTTACAATTCTTCTATTGTTGAAAGTAATTTCCTTTTATTGTTTTTGATCACTCTTTCTGCATAAATGGGTGCAGATGAGGGGTGATCTAATGTCCCCATGCATTCTCTAAATGCATTTCCTGAATTAAAATTGTGATGATTCATCCAGATGCTTTTCTTCTCCCCTTATTGCTTTTAGTCAGACTTATCACATAATTCGTTAAAGCTGGACACACATATGACAGTTTGAGGGTCTTTTCCAGGTCTATAATTCATATACTGGCAACTGTGCACTAATGATTTGCCACAAAGAAGATAGATGGATCTCACAGTTGCTGGCATAGCATGGATGAATAGCACATATTTTTTTAATGGAAGATTGAATGAGGTTGATAATATCTTTTAAATTAATTAATTAATCAATGAATTATTTTTAAGAGACAGGGTCTCACTCTGTTGCCCATGCTGGAGTGTAGTGATGTGATCTTAGCTCACTGCAGCCTGGGCTCAAGCAATTCTCCTGCTTCAGCCTCCAGAGATAATATCTTTATAATTCAACAGGAGAGGGAATACTTTTGCCTGTCAGCTTATTTCTAAAATTCCCATTACTTTACATACAATTGTATTTTACATATAGTCATAGACATATGTAAAGGAAGGAACTTTAGTCATTACCTATGATACTGTAGGCAATCTGAGACTCGTTTCACTGTACTTTTCACTGTTAGGGAAACACACCCACAGGGCTTCAGTGATACTATCTAATGGCACTAGTCCTTGTACCCAGGCATTGTGATTTTCAGTTCTGAGATTCATTCTACTCATTGTTTAAGAATATCACATGCCTAGGTTTTCCGGATGCATGGGAACGCACACAGGAAAAGAGGGATTCTCCCATTTCCTCTCTGCACTCATATTTAGCCTCATAATATTTAACTCATAATTGCCTGGCGATTGGACCATAAATTAAGGTCATTCACCTTAGTTGTGTTAACCCCCAACACAGCCTTAAAACATATTGTAGCTTATATATATTTATTATAAAATATTTTGAAAATCATTTGCATTGAAATGTATTATTTTATTATTTTCATAAAGTTAAGAGAAATATAGACTCTGAGATGAAGGTGACCTCATATTTCACATAGGCAGGTATCCTGATCAGTGATATTATCCATAGACCTTCCAAAAATATGTCACCAGCAATTTTCTCAGTTTCTTAGATAGATTATTTTAAAGGACTTACTTAGGATAGCAACTCTTTGCCCTTCCCAGTTTCTAAAATGCTAGGAAGGAAAGAGAAGAAAACTAATACATACTGGGCGCTTACTATGTGCCAGACTTTGTACTGGTGCTCTTATGTATCTACTTTGCCCTATTTTACAAAAAATACTGTTTTCATTTCATTTTAATGCAGACATATTGTAAAGCATGTGAGCCCCCACATGAAGTCTGTTGCTCTTAGAATATTTCCAACTAGATTCCTTCTTCTTGTTCTCTGTTCCCCACATCTCTCACTGCCCTTGGTGAGTGTATCTAAGCAGTGTTTATTTAAGTGTGTATTTTAAAAAAGGGAATGCATTTGGCATGTATCACTATAGGCTTATGCATAATTAATTCTGAATGAGCTGAAAATGGAGCTTAAGATGAATGAAACTTTTAACATTTGGAGTATTAGCCAAAATGGGTATTTTTAAAATTACGGCTTTTCATGAAGCCATACAAGTCTCTGATTATAGAGTCATAGAAAGAAATGGACTTAGGAATCAGGCAGGGTTTTTATTTCCAGCTATCCTCGTAGCTGTGGGACTGCAGTTAACCTTTACAGCATTGGTTTTCTCATTTTTAAAAGGAAAATAATATTATGTCATAGAGCTTTTTTGAGAATTAAAGAAAATAAGGTATGTAAATACCTAATATGCATGGTTTATCCTATTTTGACACTTTGAAAATGACTATTATTAAATGTTCCGTGGAACATCTTGAAGTTTTGTACTTGAGGCTATTGTCTGGAGCTCAAAATATTAAAATTGTTGCTTGGGTAATAGTTCTGCTCTAAAGTTAAATTATATGTTTCCTCTTTTACTGATTTAGAGCATCTTTTAATATTTCCTAGAGGCATGTTCCAGAACTTGGCATTACAGTTAGATTTTTTTTTCTCTGAGACATATATCTTATTCTAAAAAATAATCTGGAATTGTATCCTTGTCTATACAACTCAATTTCACTCATTTTAGAAAAAAAAAAATCTTCCCTTTCACTCTCTGCAAATACAGCACATTTAATAGAAAAATAGAGGCAATTAGGTAAGCACTCCTTCACCTTTCCAGCACCCGTTTTGTCAGCCCATCTTTTTCTGTTCTCACCGGGTGTACTTTCTTCCCTTTACAATGGGGACAAGGGGGTTTGTTCTTGCTGTTCAGGCCAGCCTCTCCACAGCCCCTCCCTCCTTCTTCACGGATTTATTATTGCAGTGGTATCTGCTTCCTCTTCCATCACCAATTTCTGTCTATTTGATCCTTCCTATCAACATACAATTATGCTTCAGTAATATTTGTATGAATATTTTGACTCCACATCTTCCTCCTGCAACTGCTTTCTTTCACCTCAAACTCCTCTGTAGAGTTGACTCTTCTTTTTCTGCTTGCCTTCTTCCACAAATCAGCCCAATGAGGCTTTTCCTTCCAGCTCTCCCTGAAACTGGCTATTGTGAAGGACACCAGCTATCTCAGCATGCCCAACCCTGCGGGTAATTCTCTGTCCTTATCCAGCCTGGTGTCTCAGCAGCATTGACATTGTGGGCCAGGACCTGCTTTTCAAAGCACTTTCTGACTACCTGTCCTTTTGTGACTCAACATTTTTCTATTTTCCTTCCAGCTTACTGGCTTCTCTCTCATTCTTTTTTACTACGTTTCTCTTTCTATACCAAACTACTAAAGTTTTGAATACTTCAGACATCTTTTTTTCCCCCTATGACTCACATCAAGTGTCCAGACAACCACTACAAGCTAGCCACTTGTAGACAGATTTTACTCTTAAAATCTGTCTCTCCCACTTCTCATTTCTCTTTCCTCTCTTTAAGCTAATGAGCTTTTATTGAGTACCTCTGTTTCTTCCTGGACTCTGGGCTAGGCACTGGAGTTACCAAGGTGAATAATACATATTCTCTGTCTTCAAGCAATGCATAGTCTACTAGCAGTCTATATTCTTTCTAGAAAGTATGATGAATTAGAGTTGCTGTGATGAGGCTATTGGTCGTGACAGAATGGGTACAAAACACAGTGGGTGGGGGGATGGGAATCGTGGAGAATTTCCTCTCTGACATATAGGAATGGCTCACACCATTCTTATTCCAAACCCATAACAACCTGCATGGAAGAAAATAAATTGAAGATCACACCTAAGTTTTTAAAATGTGATCTTTCAGGTGCCAAAAACTATGCAACTGTTTTAAACCACCTGAGTTTTAAAACATGAATAATAAGCCAGAAATTTTATAAATAGTATAAATTCCTTTATTTTTAAATTTAATTTTTATTTTTATCAAAGTGGCACATATCCATAATTTTAAAAGTCAGATGGTTCTAAAAGGTCAATTGCGAAAAACACAGTTCTCTGTTTTTCACTTCTCTATTCATTCCTTTTTCCTAAAGATAACCACTTTCAACTAGTTTAGCTACTTTTTTGGGTATTTATAGCCATGTTGTAAAATAACTGATGTTTTTACATTGACTTTCTTTTTCCTGTTTAAATATCCTATGTGCTGGATAAAGAGAATCCTCTTACTTGCTCCTCCAGTCCACACACATATTCTTCCCTAATTCTCCCAGGGATAACTTCTAGTTTTATCTTATTCGGATTTTATATTATTGTGACTCTGACATTTCTTCACAACTAAGACCTGCAGTATACTATTATTGCATTTCCTTTCTTGTATATTTTTCTTGATTTTAATAATTACATTTTGGTTTATTATCTAATACAAATTTTGGCTGACTGCCATGGTGACTACTTGAGACTGTGGTTACAGCAGTTACTACTGTTACTGTTTGAGACTGTCACTACAGCAGTTACTACTGTTACTGTTTGAGACTGTCATTACCACTGAACAAAGGGACAAATGTAGAAATGAAAACTTAAGACAAAAGAAACTGTTTTAAGGAAAGGCAGCATGGGAGAAGAGAGCTCCCTGCTTCTAGTGAGCAAAGGCAGCCCTTCGCATTTATTGGGTAACAAGAGCAGGGAGGAGGAGGTAACGATTGGTTCACTGCTTAATTGATCACAGGTTCATATTGCTACTAACAGGCTTCAATTATGCCTAATGATAGGAAACACTTGTGCCTGGGTGGTGACTGCCCTCAGCAGTTCTTCTGGGTGGCATATGCAGTTTGTCAGTTTGCCAACATTCTGCATTTATGAGAAACAGTTTGCTACTTACATAGCCTCCAGTGGTATACTGAGTTGATCACCATCCTCCCTCTTTCAGCCTCCAACAACAAATTCACCTTAGGACTCTGCTAGAAATATAATTCCCCACTTTGTGTGTTCAAAGACACTATATATTCCTATACATTTAATCTTCTTGCTGACTTCATCTTTGGAGTTCTCTGTATCTGCTGGAATCAGGACCGGGCCGTCTCCAGGCAGTCGCATAGCTTTGTCCTGGGATGTCCCTGCACCATCATCCTGGGGTAGCCTTGGTCTCTCTTCTTTGTACTGGTGTCCCTGGTTTCTGCATCTCACATTGTTTTCTTTCTTTGTTTATATCCCTGTTAAGGCAGAACACACCCATCAGTAGCTTTTTGGGAGAGGATGCATGAATAAATTGTTTGAGACTTTTGCTTTTTTTCAGCCCCCACAATTACTAATTTTCCTTTGTAGGGAAAATTAGATTGGGATTACTTTTTCTTGAGAATATTTAAATCATCGTCCCATTGTCTCCTAGCTTTCAAGATTGTGTTGAGTCATTCTGATTCCTCTTTGCCTGGGACCTTTTAAAGAATGAACTCTGGGGAATCTTCTTTCTCCCTTTACTCTGGAATTTCACTGGGAAGGTCATTCTTTGGGTTTTCTCTTGTCTCTTGTGCTGGGCACTCAGTAGGCTTTTCAATCTGAAAATTTTTATTTTTCAGTTCTGGAATTTTTTCCTGAATCATTTATTTGATTTATATGTTTATTGATTTTCTTTTTTCTGTTTTTGGAATTCCTATTATTTACATGTTTGTCCTCCTTGGCTAATTCCCTGATTTTCTTACTGCTTCTCTTCTGTTGTATTTCCAAGCTCTCCTTTTGAGCTTTCTGAGTAATTTCTGCAACTTTACTTTCTACCTTCTCTGTAAGGCTTTTTGTCGCCTTCTGTGATTGCATTTTTAAATTCCAAAAGCTCTCTTTTGTCCCAGAATGTTCCATATTTGTAATATCCTATTCTTTTTTTCATGGTTGTTTTATCTTCTTTCAATCTGTCTGAAAAATATGGATTTTTTATTTGTTTTCTTCTCTCTGCATTGTCTATGTTTCTTACCATTTCTTTTCCCAGATAGATTCGATCATTTTCTTTTTTGTTTTCTCTTTAGTTGATTGTATTTCCTTGTGGATGATTTTCAGAGACCTGTATGAAAGGTACAAGTCTGGTTGACTCTGTTCTGGGATCTGAGTTGGGAAAGCGGATGGGACTGTCACCATTCCATGAGTAGATTTCTCACTTAATCTAGCAATGTTTGGTTTGGTAGCCCCGCTCCTATGCCTAGTGCCCCCTAGAACTCCTCAATTCATGCTATTCAGAGAGAACATTTTCTAACTTTTGTTGAGATTGGAGACGGTATGTAACTTCTTTTTAAACAGATTTTCAACCAGTCGCCTCTGCCTTTACCCTTCTTTAAGAGGTACCAGGTAACTTTAATTTGTGAACACTTCTGGAATTTGAGGTATGCACTGGCTAGCTTTTGGGCCTCCCTCCCTAGCCAGCCTGGGTTTTTGATTTTTCAGGTTTGTTCAATCATTTACCACTTACCCATCTGATTTCTAGCTTCTCAAATTGTGTTGCTGTTGTTTTCTCTCTTGTTCCGTTTGTCCTTGAGGATTTATGCCTTTAAAAATGCTATACTTTTATTTTAGAGGAGTTTAGAGAAGGAACTCAGGTTAAAAATGTGTGTTTAGTCTTCCTTTCTAAAACTGAAGCCCATCAATTTGTTTATGTAATCAGTTAAGGGGAGATTTAAAAGAGGGGCAGAAATGGCACACCAAATAGAGCAGTGAAAGTAAAACTGAGGCAGAAAGGGGAAGCAGTCACCAAGAGGACATACAAACGTGGGGAGAAGGAATGAGACTTAGACTGAGGAAGGGCAGAGCAGAGATATTCATGTCCAAAACATTGACTTGGTTCATTCATTTCTTTATTCATATATTCTCTCATGCAATGGAAGTTTCTCTTGAGCCTTTGTGTTAGGAATTCTGATAGATGTTGCAGATACCAAGTATATGAGCTGCAGGTAAATCAGCAATTGTTGCTAATTGCTAACAGTTATTGAGCCCCTAAAGGGCTTATAGTCTGGTATCTTCAGATTATTTCAACTCAAAAATACTGATTCAGAATCTAGTGAGAGTCAGGCATTCTTCTATGTGATAAAATACTATTAATTTTATTCTGTAACAACCTCTAATGTGTTGATTTGTTGATTACTCACTTTTCACATCTCTTTTGGTGTTCTTTATAGTTAAAACCAAAACAGATTGTAACAATAATGTCTGTGAAATCCAACATAGGTGAATATATAGTGTTATGCATTTGTATTCTTGTGCTAATATGCTTGTACCTGTAGTGTGACCATAAAGTAATAGCTTTTTCTTTTGTTACTTACAGACCTCTATCTCTTAACTTGCAATTACTTACACAGTATTTGAATATTTTCAAGAGCAACTAGTTAGACTTCATTAAAAGACTTTTACATACTGAAGTATTCATATGGCTAAATCATTGGAGATTTAGAACAACTTATGGATATAAAATTAGGTAACAATTAAAAGAGATTACATATATTGAATGTCTAGTATGTGTCAGACACTCTTCTAAGTGTTGTACCTGTACTAACTCATTTATTCCTCAAAGTAAAAGAGGTTCTATCTTTATCCCCATTTTAGAGCTTAGAAAACTGAGATGGATTAAAAGACAATTGGAGAAGACATTTGTAGAGTACCTATACAATTTCCTCTGCTGGAATTGATCCATCTTTTTTGACTGTTGACCTCATGGATGGTCACCGAATGATCATCTGAAAGACCTCCTCAAGAAAAGATCCCAGAAAACTGCAATGGTATCCAGGGAGGCTGGCAGGCTTGCTAGGTTTTTGTTTACTCATTTGTTTGTTGGTTTTAGGGTTAGATTCATACTGATGACTGAGTGGGCTTGATAAGCATAGGAGGACTAAAAAAATTATGAACCTTTGAAATGTTTAGAACATTTAAAGAATAATTTAGTGTGTCGGAGATTCTCGGCCCATTATTCAAAACAACTTATCAGTGGATTTTAAGGGGAAGGATCTGTTTGCATTGGTATTATACAAGAAGTCATTTTGACAATTGTTGCTGGTGCTCAAAATATCTGTTTAAACTCGATTTATATATTAGTTACTACCATATTCTACTATCAGTTTCTCATAAAGCTTATTAGTGATCATGATTACAAATGAAGATCTAGACCCTACTGCTACTGATTTTGGCTTCATTTGCTTGTATTATTACTATTTATAGTAATTAATGGTCATGCAGGCTACTAGCTGGTGATAGTCCATTCAAGTGGCTAAGAAAATCACAATGGCAAGTGCATTGCTTTCTGGATAAATGAGGCCATACAACTGAGTCATTAGTCATAGCGTCCTAGATAACATATGGTTCCAAAGAATCTCTGTTTAACCTCTAGTTTCAAAAGATTATTCAGAATTCTTTCCTTCCTCAGTGGCTACTCTATAGAATAAAAACTAGTCTGAGTTTGAAACATAAATCCATAGCTTATTTGGTGCATAAAAATGTGTTGAAATGTTCATTAATGAGGGGGTTTCTGCACTGGTGGGTAATGTTTTTTGTATACTCTTAGAAATCTGTGATTCTCTTATACACTAATCTCTGTGTGTATTTAAAGTGATCCTCTTAGGCTTGCTGGGGTTAAGATCACTTACACTGGTATTTTCATCTGTAAACACCAATAGTAAACTATCCCTATTTGCGAGTCAGTGTTTAAGTAGCCTAATAATTAGAACCACACTAAAAAGGATCTAGGATTTTGTATATGCCACCGCATCTAAGCTCTATAACCTTTCTTACATAAACCAGGTCAGTTTGTATATCTCCCATTTTTTTTAAACTAACTTTGTGACCTCAAACAAGTTTCCTAGCCGTTCAAAGCCTCACTTTTATCATGTGTTAAATTGAGATGATAACATATCTGGCTTATAGGATTATGTGAGAATGAAACAAAGTAGAATTAAGGCAAGTAAAACATTGCTGGGCCATAGGAATCACTTAATAAACATTACTTCTGTATTATTCCCAATTTAAAAAGTGACAATTTACTTTCAACTGACATATTTAGTTTGAACATGAAAATACGCAAAAATAGTCCCGTCTTTAATATTCACCTTGAAGTGCATTCTGGATGTTTATTCTGTGCTTTCATGCCAGTTCTCTGTGGTAAGAGGCCGAGATGATTCAACCTGAAAAAAACAGCCTTGAGGGTTTGTGGAATCCATTATTATTGATTCAAGCTCCTATCATTACACAGTTGCAGAAATAGCAAAAGTTGTCATTACGTGAAAACATTCCTCTGTTGAACTGAAATCATATGAGTCCTGTTTCTTGCATCTTCTTGAACCCAACACAAGCAACCATCCCCATCCATTGTAAAAATATCTTTGTAAGAAGAGCCTTGTTGAATGTCAGATACTGTCAGTGTCTGGAAATTCAAATGCAGATCAGTAGAAATCAATTGCAAAATGAAAAATCTCCTATCTTAGTGGAAGGAGTTAGAGTTTATGAAATCAATAAAAGTGGTTGGTCAAACGAAAAGTCATTGACAGTTGAAAATATAGTAGACTTAGGCTATTTGACAGCTGAAGAGAAATGAAGATGAAGCAATGGATTAAAATAATTATTTGAATACAAAATAATTAAAAGACCCTTGAGAAAACTGAAAGAGCTCTCAATTTTTTTTCATGAAACGTGTCTATTATCAACTTAGAAGAGTCAAGTATAAAATAATTAGTACTTTTGTTTGAAAAAAATCACGCTCAAGCACTTGATTTGTTTATAAGAATTAGTGCATAGTTACAGTAAAATAAATGGGTTAAATATAAGAGATAATAAAGGAATTTCTATAATTTGAGTTCCTTTTTTTCAGTATATAGTTCAAGCAAAACTTATTAATGTCTTTGTTTTCAATGGATTCACATTTAACAAAGACCTTTGTGAAATATCTCTTAGATAAAGCAGACATCCAATACAAGCTTCTTACATATTTCTTGGAGGCTATCTGTATAGTCAGAAATTATGCACCCCAAAATTCTTCCACATGGTTTACTTAAACAATTGCTGAGGGTGAAAAAAATTCATTTTTTTCTTGTGCTTCTGGATTCTTAAGTATCATCTTCCTGTGCTTTCAATTTAAATTATCCTCGGATAGTTTTTCACCACTGCCTGAACATGCCAATTAATATTCTGGCTATTATTATATCACTTGCCTTAGAAGGAAGTTTCTGTCAAGCCCAAATTAAGTTACCGAAGATATGAAATTAAACAAAACAAAATAAAATCGTGGCTTAAAAAATATAAACCTTAAACAGTAAATTCCTGCTGAGGGCAGAAATAAAATGTACTCTATTCGAGATCAAATTTTACTATTACTTTGCAAGAATTTCAATTCCCAGTAAAGCTCTAGTCAAGCGTATGAAATAAATCATTTCAGAATTTCAATGTTAATTCCTCTAGCACATACTGAGGAAAGGGGAAATAAAAAACTTATCACAAAGTTTCTGTTTAAGTGATTCCATAGAAAGTTGATGAAGGCAGAAACATTTCACAGCCATGTTGTTTTTTGGGAGGTTGGAAATGTTTGTGCATGGAATGCAATTGGTAATTAATCAAGGAAGTGATGTCTCATTAGGTTTCTAAAACTCATTGCTCAGCCTGTATGCTCAATGCAGTCCTATCTGTTTCCTTCCAGAACCTGACTCCATAAACCTCTCTAACCACTTTGTCTTTCCCAGTTTCTGCTCTAGCCACCACTTTTCTTCCTTTTCTTCCTAGGTTCTCTCTCTTAGTCATTTCATCCACACCCATAATTTTAACTCACACATCTAGGCAGATGGCTCTCAGATTTGTATTTATAGCACCGTCTTACCTTCCAAGCTCAATCTCACATTTCTAACTATCTGCTAGACATTTGCACCTAAATGTACCACCAAACTCAAAATGTCTAAAATTCAACTCATTTTCTTACTTCCACCTCCTCTTAATTTTCCTCTTTTTGTAGATGGTAACCTCCAACTGTACACTCTCAAAACTTACAAAATACACCTGGATCTTCTCTTCCCTTTCTTTATATTCCCATTGTCACCAAATCCCATCAGTCCACTCTTTAAATTGACTCAATTCCACAAACCCATTTATCAGACACTTCTTAGAGCCACAGTTCTATGCTAGAAACTAAGGGGTAAATAACAAACTTAACAACAAAACATGAATCTTGTGCTCAGGGACCTTGCAATCTAGCAGTTGAAATAAGATGTGGACCCAAATTATTCTCAGAGCAACCAGATTAATTTTCCTCTCATACCTACAATAATAGTTTTGGTTAGTTGATTAGTTTACTGTGTACCAGCTACTATTTTAAACACATTTCATCCATTATTTCACTACTCCCCACAACAGTTCTATAAAATAGATATTAATGTTATTCCCCTTACAGATGAGAAAGCTGAGGCGTAGAGAGATTTAAATATTTTTTTCCCAGGACACAGAGTTTATAAATGAAAGATCCAAGGACTGAACCCCGGAGTTTGGCTCCAGAGACCAGTCTCTGAACTCCTGCTCCCTGGTGCCTGCCCCCACACCTCTTCACCCTGTCCTTCCCCAGTCACAGCTGACAGAGAAGGTCCCTGACCCCAAAAAGCTATACTGTTGGCTGGACAGTTACTTATTATTTATGTGACTTGGTTTGAATAATGAACTGGACCTTGTTGAGGTTTTTCTCTTGAGAATTTGAAATAGAAAACAGCAACTATTGCCATTTACTCTTATGCTTGAGATGTTGGACTTCTGTTTTCTAATTCTGATATACTTGACATGCTTTTGAATTGAAAACTTAATTGAGATTAAAATAACTGTTGGCTCATACCATTTAATGTAAAATGATTTGTGGATGCTTTTAAATAACCTTTAAATTTAATTTAAATATTTATGTCAGTATCTGTTTTTCTCTCCAAACTTTCTACCTTCTTTTTTTTTGTAGTTTTTTTTTTTTTTGTTTTCTGTAAAACTTTTTACCTTCTTAATATCCTTTTTGTTATTCCTCTTTTGTTTTCCCTCTGGGAGCTTGTCAATTTTAGAGTTTTAGTTTTAGCTAGTATCTAAAATTTAATATTTGAAATGTTTGTTTTGACACATCTGTGTTATTTTCTTACCAATCCAGATTTACTGGCCCAGAATAGAACCCTTCCTGGGTTACTCAGTTACCCTCACTACTTATTTTATTTTACTTTTCTCTTTTTCTTTTTTATGTTTCTGCAAACTTCTACCAATTACTTATGCCACAATTATTCTTATTAGAGGACCTTTACATTTGTCTAGATTATTTGGGCTAATTCCAATTTCTTTTATATGCTTTTAAATACAATTTTCTATTTATTCAGTATTTCACTATTTTGTACTTTTTGAAGATTCTTGAAAGAGAATATTAGCCACTTTAAATAATTATGAATTTAAAATTAATTTTCAATAAAGTTTAATTCAAAATCCAATTTAAATTTAATCAAAATATAATTTGAAATTAAAAATTTAAATTATAAGTATCTGAATATTTGAATCAATAGCATATAAATATAATTATTTGAATAGCTGAATTAATGTTTTAAGTTACATTTTAAATTAATATTAAACAGTGTCTGAAAGGAATTAGAATTATCTCAAATAATCCTGTATTAAAATTTATTATATTTCATTCAGTCTTTAAAAACAAGGAAACTCTGTAATATATGATAACACAGATGAAACTTGAGGACATTATCCTAAGTGAAATAAGTTAGGCATAGAAAGCCAAATACTGCATATTTCCACCTATTTGAGGCATATAAAAGTGCTCAAAATTTATAGAATCGAAGAGTGAAATAGTGGTTTCCAGGGGCTGTGGAAAGGGGAAATAGGGAGTTATCAATTAAGGGGCATAACGTTTCAGTTAGGCAAGATGAATAAGCTCTAGAAATCTGCTACACAACTTTGTACCTGTAGTTAAGAATCATGTATTGTAGACTTAAAAACTTAACTATTCTTGTCACAATAAAACAAAATTTAAAAAATAAACTAAAAATTGAATGAAATAATGAATTTTTGATTCTTACTAATGAAATACGCTTTTTTTGAAATTGACATTTTTTTGAAATCTGATAAAATAGCCACCTGATAAAACAGCTTTCTGAAAATGTATTTTAGATTTAAATTGGCCTACATACTAAAATCTAAAGGTTAAATCTCAGTCCCATTTCCCTCATCGCTTTGGTGGCATTTATCATAGTTGATTGATTATTTTACTTCTTAAAACACGGTTACATGTTTTCTGGGATACCATGAACTTACCTGGTTTCTCCTACATCCTGATTTCCTTCTCTGGCTTTGCATCTTCTTGACACCCTGGATGCTGGAGTCTTTTCTCTTCTCCCTAAACAGATTTTTTCTTTGGGATCTCAAATAGTCCCATAAATACTCCCTCATGCTGTTCTCTCCTGCGCTGAGTCAGGGTCATGCTCATGGCGCTGACGGGTAGATCGAATTGTTTTCACTTAGTTTCATAATAGGCATTTCAAATTGAACATGCTGAAAAGAAAACAATTAATTCTACTGTCCCGCTCTTGTCCAAGTCATACCAACTCTCATCTGCAGCCCTGCTACAGCCACCCTATGGGTCCCTGTTCCTACTCTTGCCCTTCTCAGGTCAATTCTCCACAACACAGCCATAGAATCTTTTCAAAGCATGCCTCAGGTTCGGTATTCCTCAGTATCTTTGCATCTGTGTGTTTGCATTTCTCAACAGTGGGTATGTTACCTGGCCCCTGCCTACGTCTTTATTCCTGTCCCCTTTCTTTACTGTGCTCCTCATTGGGTTTCGGCCACACATCAGTGTTTCTATTGTTTCTTGAACATGCCAAGCTCATTTGCATTTTCGAGCCATTCTACTTGCTCTCCCCTCTGCCCATAACACGATTCTCACTAAAACTCTGTTTCACATTATTTTTTTGCTCAGATGTCATGTCCTTGAGGATAACTCCCCTGATCATCACATATATAATAGGATTCACTCTATGCTGTCACTTGGTATGCCTTGAACCTGTTTCATTTCTTTGTAAGTCATTAATCACTACCTGACATTATCATTTATATTTACTTGTTATTGCCTGTCGCTCCCACCAGCTTATGAAAGCAGAGACTTCGTTTGACTTACTCATTGGTTTCCTAACATAGCACCTGGCACATAGAAATGCTCAATATACATTTATTGAATGAACATGTGTGGAAAGTAAATTTCCTCTTTCTTGACACTCAGACTTCACTGAAAATGGCAAATCTCAAGGTAATGTATCTGTCATTCTTATGGGCATCTAGTCAGTGTGCTTACGGTTCTCACAATCTTACAACTTTTTTTTTTTTTTTTTTTTAACATCATGTACATAGTTTTGTGTACTGCTGTGGGTAAAAGCCACAGGCAAACTCCACGTTGCATACAGCAAGCTGCTTGAGACTAATCTCTCCACTACAAAGACTATTTTTGATTCCTTGGAAAAGCACTTTTCTCACTGGGCTGGATCATCTTAGTTATTACAGAAAAAGAATAAAAACATGAAGAAGCAAACTAGAAGAGTCATTCTAGATACTCAAATCTAGAATTAAGGAAGAGGGTTTTAGTAGGAGTTGAAAACAACTAATCCAACTGAAATCAACAGCATAATAACATTCAGTGGAATTAGCATAGTTCCACGATATGTTAAAGAGGGACTTATTTTGTGTTCTGATTCATAATGATGAGTATTAAGGAAAATGCAATGTGGTTTTTGTTGTGCGGCCTTTGGATAACGCATGACTGATAGCGTCAATGTTCTGATAGAATTTATTCTTGCCCTCTGAGCACACGCCAGATCTTACATTCTGTTACAGAGCTCATTTGTTGTGCAATAGAAACTTCATCTTCAAAACTCTAGAGAGATTAAGATGCCTCACAGGTCAGAAAATTGTTGAACAGAGCTGTTGATGTAATGTTTGAAGGATGGCCTGGGTACTAGAATGATATCTTAACATATCATACTCAAACTTGACTATTTATTTTGTCAGTCAATTTTCTTTGGCTGGGGTGGGAAAAAAAACCAGCAACAGAAGAACCAATTTTCCCATGTGTGCATGCATGCTCACACGCCTGCAGATTAGTGTGGGTGTATGAAAGGGCATGTAGTTACAATAATAGGCACTAGGGAAAGCAAAGATAAATTGAAAATTACAAACTTGCTATTTAAGATAACAGATTTTGCCTATTTTCATACATTTGTGTTATTTGTTTATTCCTGGAAGCATATGTTTTCTATTATCCTTCTAGTTCTTGCCTTTTAGTCCTTACTCATAACAACAATGATGATGCCTTGCATGTGTTCAACACACTAGCATTTTTGGAGCTTTTACACAATATTTTTTTTCTACCAAATAACTTGATGTTCTGTTTCTCCTGATTTCAAGTCAGAAGGCTAATATACAAAGGATTCAGAATCGAGATACTGCTTTGGCCTCCCAAATTGATTGGATTACAGGCGTGAGCCACTGTGCCCATCCCTCTTTTACTAATTTGTAGAAGAATAAAGACTTTTACATAACTTTCCTATTTATCCTATGCAAATTGAGCACACTTCCATTCCAGGGAGTTTATAATCAAAGTGATAACAGTAGTGTTGTTAAATATATTTATTAGAGAACAAAAAAGAAATGAGGGGGCAGGAAAGCATTTTAACAGGCTAGATAAACTGCAGGAATCTTCCTGGTCAGGTGTACGTAGTTGCTTTTTTTTTTTCTTTTCTTTTTTTTTTTTTTTTTGAGACTGAGTCTCACTCTGTCTCCCAGGCTGGAGTGCAGTGACACGATCTCAGCTTACTGCAACCTCTGTCTCCCCAGTTCAACCAATTCTCCTGCTACAGCCTCCCGAGTAGCTGGGACTACGGGTGTGCACCACCACACCCAGCTAATGTTTGTATTTTTAGTAGAGATGGGGTTTCACCATGTTGGTCAGGCTGGTCTCAAACTCCTGACTTCAAATGATCCGCCCACCTTGGCCTCACAAGGTAGTTGCTTTTTTGATATTTCTGCTTTCCTTGTCTGTGGCTAATGCATTTTTCCTTCACTCCTCTACCCTCTCTAGTTGAAGGAGGTCAGGATAACTTTTAAATGACTAAGAGCAGCCCTGAAGAGATGAATAATTGTGTGAAGATGGGGAATAGCAGTGCAAACCGTTTAGTAGTGTTGGCAGAAGCAAAGGATGTAGGATTTTGGTCTTGTTATGCTTTTGAGGCTTTTGAGGCTCAGTTAATTATTTTTCCCATTTGCTGCCAGAGCTCTGTCTTTGGAGAGGGAGAGTGTGGTATTATAATGCAGTGGGCATAGGTTTTGGAATCAGACTGTCGGTAAGTTGAGTATATATTTAAATCATCTACTCACTGTATCACTTGGAGCAAGTCATTTAACACTCAATCTCAGTTTCCTCATCTGTAAATGAAGAGCATAAAAGCTATGTTTAAATGTTGTGAGAATCAGAAACTGCAAGCACAGTGCCTTGTACTATTTCTGATTCTTACAATAACACTTAAAAATAGCTTAAATGTTAAATGCCTGTCACAAAGGCTGTCCTCAATAAATACTATTTTACTGCTTCCTTGAATTCTTCTCCATTACATTTACTATCAACTTACTCTCACTCCATCTACCACCCCTGCACAGGACTCTGCTATCCCAGCGTCAGTGCTGATTGGCCCCTTGGTGAAAGAGGCAGTGATGGTACTTAGCTGGGGTGAGAGACATACAGGAAACCACTTACCTGACTAAAATTAAAATCACATCTACCAAGATCGTAGCTTTGGAAGCAGAGACTTTCAAATGGTTAGAGAGTGGGTACGATGGCTAGACCAGGCAACTCTGATCCTTTCCTTCTGAATTTTATCTTTTGGTGGGTGATATTTTCTTCCCAATGTTGTTTTAATGCTTTCCCTCAAGGGTGTACTGAGGAATCTTTATGATCTCTAACCTAAGCGTGGACATAAACCTTTGCTTTGATTTTCCCTGGCAGACGTGATGTAGGTGGTAATTCTTAAAAAATATAAAAAACAGAAAGAGGCCGGATGCAGTGGCTCATGCCTGTAATCCCAGCACTTTGGAAGGCCAAGGTGGGTGGATCACCTGAGGTCAGGAGTTTGAGACAGGCTTGGCCAACCTAGTGAAACCCTGTCTCTACTAAAAATACAAAAAATTAGCAGGGCGTGGTGGTGGGCACCTGTAATCCTAGCTACCTGGGAGGCAGGAGAATCCCTTGAACCCAGAGGCAGAGGTTGCAGTGAGCCAAACTCATGCCATTACATTCCAGCCTGGACAACAAGAGTGAAACTCAGTCTGAACAAAAGAAAGAAGGAAAAAGCAAGGAACTCTTCACCTCTATTCTGTTTCCAACTGTTCAGTAGCTTCCATTTGCAACACCAAGAGACTGAGGCACAGAGTGGGGCTTATTATGAAGAGAACAAGAGTGCTGGTTGATGTGCTCCCCAGGCCCTCCACATTAAGTCAAAATCTGGCCTTTGAGTCCTAAAAAACAATAGGCCCCCTGTGGTAGAAACATATATGAGTCTTTAGGTCTCTCAGTGCCCATCAGATGGCATTGAAGACAGGGTACCCACATTCATTATTCTGAAACTCATGTATGAGATTTCAAAAACCTTTCACTGGAGACTGCCATATTTGGCCAAGATTTAAAAATAGGGACTAGATTTCCCATCCTGCCTGAAACAACTAAAAGCTCAGACAAAAGCAGATGAAACAACAGTTTTCAAGACATTAGGCATCAGGCAATGAATGAGATCTCTGATCACATAAACGGAATGTGATCCCCGAGGGATGGGAAACAAGCAAAGTGCCTTCTACTCTTGCCTCAAATACTGCCTTGAAAGAGTTTTCAGTTCCTGGTGCAAGAAGGAGGAACCCGGGAAGATTCCCTGAGTTGAGCAGCCCGGGCTGAGAGTTACAGAATAAGGCAGCTAGCATTTCAGGGCAGAGGGTAAGAGACAAAGGGGTTGCACACAGGGAACCTCAGAAATCTACAGAGAATCCTCCTTGAATATTCAGCAGAGAACTGAGCAGTGCTTGCTCATTTGGAAATGAGGAAAGAAATCAAGGCTGGGGAAAGAACCACCAAAAAGAGTGCCCTGGAACTCACACAAGTCCAGGAATTATCCCCATTCCCACCAGCCATACTAGAAAAATAAATAATGTATGGACATTGACTAGGGTAGTAACAATAGGCTTACCTCAGCAGGGCAGAATAATCAGCCCTAAACATTGCTTTTTCTCACCTAGCAAATAATAAAATAATACCTCAAAGGATCAAACTATTTCCAAGTAAGTTAAGAACTGCATCTCACAACAAAGTTCAAGAATATTTATAAGAAATATATTTAACCTAAAAGGTAAAATTCACAGTATCTGGAATCCAGTGAAAGATTACAAAGCATACAAAAACTAACCTTATTTCATTAGTAATTGAGACATGAAACAAAACAAAAGCATCAGACCTCTGATATTAATTTAGTTTGCTTTCTCCCTTTGCAGTCAACTAATCTGCTTGATATTAAAATAACTGTATTTTTTCGAGAATGTAAGCTGGTCTTGTCTTTGCTTGCTTTATATGTCTTCTGTACTTAACAAATCAAAAAATAATTGTTTTCATATTTACAAAGAGATCTGTTTGACCTCAATATAATCTTTTTTTTTTTTTTCCAGACAGGAATAAATGAAAGTATTTGAAGTTCTTATTTATTTAACTTCACTTTTTCTTTAAGTCTTCCTTAGGACTTTAAGACAAGAACAATCAAGCCAAACAAAAATAATGTGCATTAGTAGTAAAGATAGAACTCTTGTCGTTCTCCTCTAAAACACTACACTCACTACCCCATTGTTCTATAAGACTGTTAATTTTCTTAAGAATGATCAATTGCCATTGGTTAGTTTAAAACAGTTGAAATAAATCCTGAAGTTTGGACCTGAAACGTAGTCTCAGGCTTTCAGGGAAATTAATTGGGAAGTTCTCAGTGTTTAGATCAGAGGTTTAAAAATTCAAATGACCTTAGAGTGTCTGTGTAATTACTACTTTTTTATTTCTCATTCACTACTTACTTCATTCTCCATGTGAATTCCACCTTTTTTTTT